>NW_015552100.1:725-878 GCF_001515605.1 Sinocyclocheilus anshuiensis | reverse complement strand
ACGAAAAATGAGAATTCAGCTTAAATTTTCGTTTTTCGTTAATGGGTGGGAAAATGAATAAACAGCTTGAATATTCGATTCCCTTTCGATACTTACTGCGTCTTGCGTCTTGCTTAAGACGCATATGGGAAAAAGCCTTTTTTCTCCTGAATT
>NW_015552100.1:0-576 GCF_001515605.1 Sinocyclocheilus anshuiensis | reverse complement strand
CTCGCGCACCGTCTTCATTGAAGGCAGCCCCGCTCCCCCGTTTCTCCTCTCTCAGCGAGACTCGAACTAAGTCAGGGAACTAAGCAACTGGTCTGAGCGTTCGCATGCCGGCACTGTACCCGCGTGCTCGCTCTCCCCGCTGCGCTTTGATCCGCCGCAGAAGGGCAGTGAGCTGCGCGCTCACTGAGATAGAATGCTCACTCAGAGCATGAGTCTCGCTCTTCTCCACTCGCGGACCACCTTCATTGAAGACAGCCCTGCTCTTCCGTTTCTCCTCTCTCAGCGAGCCTCGGAGAGAGAAACAGCAGAGTCAGGGAACTAAGCAACTGGGTCTGAGCGATCGCATGCCGGCACTGTACCCGCGTGCTCGCTCTCCCCGTTGCACTCGGATCCGCCGCAGAAGGGCAGTGAGCTACGCGCTTACTGAGACAAAATGTTCACTCGAGTATGAGTTTCGCTCTTCTCCATTCGCGGTCCGCCTCCACTGGAGACAGCCCCATCCTCCCGTTTTCTCCTCTCTCAGTGAGCCTTGGAGAGAGAAACAGCGGAGTCAGGGAGCTAAGCAACCGGGTCTGA
>NW_015552099.1:0-575 GCF_001515605.1 Sinocyclocheilus anshuiensis | reverse complement strand
GACTGATTTTACACGTGCTTCAGAACGCGGTCACGCAGGGGCATTTCCCAAGGCGAATCTCGATGCAGCGTCTTGTTCCCTCGGGGAACCATGGTTACATACGTAACCTACAGACGATTAACAGCTTTGCTTATGCTAGGTTCCTGAGGTTATACCCCAGTTTTAGATGGTCTGATGTGTCCGTTAGTATTTTGCAACACTCTTGGCTGAGTTGGCCAAACTCAAACTGTCTTTGCATCTACAGTACGTAATTTTTCCCAGTTGAGAAAACAGTTTTTAGTTCGCTGGAAAATTATACTGAGTAAGTGCACAGTATAGTAATTGTACTTTTATTATGCCTAGATTATATGGTAATATTATTTCTGGTTGATAATGTTAAAATGTAGTTTCTTTCTTATTGGCATTCTGTTTTCTCATGAAGTATGCATACTCTACTAAGGTACTGTGGGGAAAAAAATGCTAACGATTGTTTATAAAATTCTTTTAGGACTGTGAATATACCACTCTTACAGGAAGGAGATGCTTGTTCTGTTTTCAACTCCATTCAGAATCTTAGAGCAAGTGTGCATTCACTA
>NW_015552098.1:0-866 GCF_001515605.1 Sinocyclocheilus anshuiensis | reverse complement strand
CTCCTTCTCCTTCTCTCTCTCAGCTGTTTTCTTCTGAGTTGACTAATGCGGTTGTTTGCTGGGATTTTGCCTGTGAAAATCATAAAGTGGAGATTTTTAGCAGTTGAACAGGTATTTGCGAAACTTGAGAACGTTGGTTCAAAATTGTCTTCCATTTACCTTCACTCTCTTGCGAAACCCTACCCAGCTAAGAAACCAATACTGTTGCTGTGATTATTTTCCCTTCACCCGCAGGAATTTTAATAACAGCCACAGTCCTGGTATGTAGAAATACCCATTTCCAATGGACGGTGTCAATCTTAACAGCTAAAAAACCCAATACTGTCATTTTTATTGTTTTTCCTTCACCCGGAGGAATTTTTATAAAAATCACAGTCCTGTGGTTTGTGGTATTAAGAAATCCCCATTCCCAAACGCCGGTTTAGAACCACCTTCTAAACCAAGCTTAACCAAAAGGAAAAAGAGAAGAAAATTAAATTATACTCATTCTGCTACTAGAAAAGGGTATTTTGTTGTTTTATCCTTCCCTCTCATTTTACCATTAACTTTCTTTCCTTACAAAAAAAAAAAAACCTTTCTCTTACAGGAAAATTGGAAGCAGCCAATTAGTATTAAGCAGCCAATTATTATCCTGTTCTCTGCTCTGTTTGTTATTTTTCTTTCCTCCCTCCGTTCTCTAGCTGTGCTATCTGTGTGCGCTTATTAATTTTCCCACAGAGACTACAAATTAGGAGCACGCCCACCAGAGGATCACAGTCGCAGAGAACTACACTGACCTGTCCCTTACACACTCACCGTCAAACCACACCTGACATCGCACCCTTACACCCCTGTTTTGCCTTGTTTGTTTTGTTTTGTTTCGTTTC
>NW_015552097.1:0-755 GCF_001515605.1 Sinocyclocheilus anshuiensis | reverse complement strand
CGAACGAACCTTTAGGGCCAGATTTTACTAAAGGTATAATACAATCGGGAATTGCACCAAACACAATGGCATATTCTCTTGGAGGGACTGGAAAAGAAAATTCTTGCATAAATTGTTCATAAGTAAAAAGGACACCACGATCATCTAAAAGTTGACTGACTAAAAGTATATTTTTATCAAACCAATTGTGAAAAAAAGAGATTTATTTTTATATCTAATATTTTTATTATTCCAAATAAAGTAGCTATGTGGTGAAAAATGATAATTATGTATAAGTGACCAACTTATTAAAGCCTGTTTATGAAAACAAGATCAATTTAAAGGTATTTTAGAGATGTCAAAGTTGCAGCGCAATAAAAAATGTAAACCTCCAGCAGAATTAAATATATGATTTGGAATAAAATTCCAACAGGATGTGGGGTTGTTTAAAAATGTTTTTATCCATTTAACTTTAAACGAATTATTAAGAGTAGAAAAATCCACTAATTCAAAACCCCCCATAGCCCGATCAGCTAACATAACACTTTTTTTAATTAAGTGAGTTTTAGAATTCCAAACAAAGTCAACTATAATTTTGTCCAGCATTCTACAAATTTCCACAGAAACATCCAGTACCATTGCAGGATAGATAACCCGAGATAACCCATCTGCCTTAGAAAGCAACACTCTACCTGTTATCGACAGATCACGCTGTAACCAAGAGTTTAATATGCGTCGAATAGAGAGAATAACAGGTTCAAAATTAAGCTTTGATC
>NW_015552096.1:354-973 GCF_001515605.1 Sinocyclocheilus anshuiensis | reverse complement strand
ATTACAACAACACTTACCATATTATCGCAGATGATGCTGTATCGGACACCCCAGACTCGACCTGAGTGGAAAATGAATCATCCGCGGTTGTGCGCGTGTGTTTGCACAAGAGCAAAGACATCCGCGGACTTGTTTGCACGTGAGCAAAGGTGTTTTTAGGAGTCTAACTTGCAAACGGCAGACCACTGATTCGTCAAACGTGCTTTCCTGCAGTCCGTGTTCTTCTGACTATTTTGTAGTAAGTAACGAATATGCTTCGGGGAAATGTATCTGAGTGAAATATACATTTTAATTAGGAAATGTAGAGGAGTAAAAGTAAAAGTTGGCTGAAATATAAAAACTCAAGTAAAGTACAGATACTGCCAAAAAATACTTAAGTACTGTAACGAAGTATTATTACTTCGTTACATTACACCACTGGGTATACTGAAAAACAATGATAAGCTTATCATAAGTTTTAAAGGCTTTTATTGGCAAAAAATATGAGTCAATATTTACAGTGTCGACCCTTGTTCTTCATAACCTCTGCAATTCACTCGGGCATGCTGGATATTAGCTTCTGGGCTAAATCCTGACTGATGGCGATCCATTCTTGCCTTATTAGTTCTCGGAGTTGATC
>NW_015552096.1:0-191 GCF_001515605.1 Sinocyclocheilus anshuiensis | reverse complement strand
AATGCAATGATCTTCCAGCCACTTCTTTATCACTCTTGCTTTGTGACATAGTGGTCCATCATGCTGGAAAATGCATGGATCATCACCAAATTGCTCATGGATCGTTGGAAGTCGTCGCTCTTGCAGGACGTTTTGATACCATTCTATATGCATGGCAGTGTTTTGGGGCAGAATTATGAGAGAGCCCACTC
>NW_015552095.1:0-1239 GCF_001515605.1 Sinocyclocheilus anshuiensis | reverse complement strand
GAACCAGGGTGGAGCCGGCAGAGCAGGTGGAGTTGAGAACCACCAGAGCAGGACAGGAGACCACCAGGCCGAAGCAGACAGAGCAGAAGACCACCACAACGGAGCAGACTGGACAGAAGCCCACCAGGGCGGAGCAGAAGACCTCCACGACGGAGCAGAGAGAGCAGGAAACAACCAGGGCGGAGCAGACGGGACAGAAGACCGGCAGAGCATAGCCAGAGACCACCACGACAGAGCAGATGGAGCATTGGCCCACCAGAGCGTGTCGGCAGACCACCACAGCGGACCAGAGTGATCAGGAACCCATGGCAGGGACTGAGGCCTAGGGAAAACTGAAACATAGGAGATAGACAGTGCATTTACGGTCTCAAGGACTGAGGCAGGAAATACAGTGGGCTTATTTCTGGTCTCTTTAGGCATGGCTGTCAGTGCTAAAAGTTCAGTGTAGGTCTCCTGGAGAATGGCTGGACAGACAGACAGTTCATAATTAGACTTAAGAGCAGATTCGAGACAGACAGACGGTTCAAAGTTAAATTCATTAGTCGAAACAGGACAGACAGATAGATCAAAATCAGATTCAACGGCAGCATTGACACAAACAGACAGTTCACACTCAGCCTCCATGGTTGGTTCAAACCAGAAAGTGAGTTCACAAACGGCCTCCATAGCCGTGACAGGACGGGCAGAGAGGACAGGCAGAGAGTTCACAAACGGCCTCCATAGCCGTGACAGGACGGGCAGAGAGTTCACAGACAGCCTTCATAGCCGTGACAGGACGGGCAGAGAGCTCACAAATGGCCTCGATAGCAGTGACAGGACGAGCAGAGAGTTCGCAAACGGCCTCTATAGCCGTGACAGGACGGGCAGTGAGTTCACAGACAGTCTCCATAAAATGGTAATTGTAAAAGTAACTGTACTTAACACACTTAAGTACAATTAAAGAGTGCACTTTGTAAAAATGTCAAATTAAAAGTATTATTTTAAAGGACATTTTAAATCATTACTTCTTTACTTCTTTAAAGCATGACAAAAGATTATTAAAATAAACTTTTTTTCGTGCTTTAAAGTACACTTATTTTGATGGACAGGACGGGCAGTTAGTACACAGACGGCCTCCATAGCCGTGACAGGACAGGCAGAGAGTTCACAAACGGTCTCCATAGCTGTGACAGGGTAGGACGAGGATTCACAAATGGCCTCCTTAGCCGTGACAGGACAGGCAGAGAGTTCACAAACGGC
>NW_015552094.1:0-612 GCF_001515605.1 Sinocyclocheilus anshuiensis | reverse complement strand
ATTTACTCCTTAAGGCATGTATTTTTGAAGTCATTTATTTTTCATATATTCTTAAACCATTTATTTTAAAGAGCATTTATTCTCGTAAATAAATCAAATGTAAAATGTGATTGTTTTTTGGAAAGAAAAGGGGACGCTGAAGGTCTTAAGCAGGTCATTGTCCGTGTTACGAGGCAATGCAACCAGAAAAGGGGACGATAAAGAAAGATTACATATTCTCTTATTATTTGAAATTATTCATCATTTAACCTTCATTTATCAGTATATAGTTTGTTCTTTAACACTGGAAAAGTCATCAAAGTATGAAAAGAAGAAAGGATCAACGAGCACCTCAGTGCTTAGCAGCATGAGTAGATTCAACTGGAGGTTTAAAAACCCACTATCTACTCCAACACCAGATAGCGCTGGAGGGCAATGAGATTGCCTGAGAGCTCCTCTGGCAACGAAGGACAGCATCACCAGATAGCGCTCCAGGCTACCGGAAATGCTTGGAGTTCCTCTGGCAGCGTGGGATAGACCAGTGTATCATTTATTGTATTACTTTGTTTGTTTATTATAATTTTAATTATTTATCTAATCATTCATATACTCTACATAACCATGACAACCATG
>NW_015552093.1:0-1608 GCF_001515605.1 Sinocyclocheilus anshuiensis | reverse complement strand
TCTCCAGTCTGACAGACCCAGTGAGTGTCCATCAAGAGTACTTTTCGCAGTTACCGCGAATACAACTTTGCATATAAATGCCATCAGTACACAAGATTACAAGTAAAATAAAAAATTAGCCAGAGGAAGAAAGAAAACATAAAATAAATAAATAAAACAACTAAAATAATGAAGACGGTACAGTTTACTTGTCTATTTCAAATTTGCAGATAATGTTAGAAGTCCTGAGAGCTTTTTTTGTTTTACATTTATATACCATATTACAGTATTGTTTAAATTCGTTGATAAAATTAAAAAAATGTGGTTTACCACCCGACCACTTCATTTTGTGTATATGAAACTTTCCCATTACAACCAGTAATTGAATAATATACGCTTTATCCTTTTCTATCCCATAATCATTAACATATATCAGACCCACCCAGTTTAACCGCTGTATTAAGTTTTCTTGTAATGAAATTCTCAACATCAACCCAAAATATCTTTGTATAGATGCAATGAAAAAATAAATGAAAAATAGTTTCTTTTTCTTTACTACAAAATTCACAGGAGTAGTCAATATTCAATTTAAAACGTTCCAATATATGTTTCACCGGATAAATTCTATGCAATATTTTATACGAAACTTCCTTTATTTTGTTATTAACAAAGAATTTATCAACCATTCTCCAAGCCTTACGCCAATTTAAGTCTCCAAATATTGATGACCAGAAAAATCTAGCTGGAGGATATGTAACATAATTTACTAAATTTCTAATGTATTTATTTGGTATGTTGTTTTAAAAAAATATATTAATACAGGGTGTCTACAGATATGAACAAATTAAATTTAAGACTTTAAGACCTTTTTAATACCACCTTATGTGAAATTTAAGACCTAAACCTGTAATGGAAATACACATTTTATTACATACAGTGAAATTTAAGACCAAACCTGTGATGGAAATACACATTATATTACATACATATATGTAATATTTAACACGTTTAAATGTAAAAAGAAAACAAAATATCATCGCTGTCAAAAATGCTATTTGTTATTACGATATACAGTGAACTTTTCATATCAGCAGACAATATCCCATACAAAATATTCCCACAAAAGTGTCACATCACTGAGATTTTTGGTGTAAACAATTTATTCTGAAGAAATATTTTCATCAGTTTTTTGTCAGCTTTTACATACTTAAATCTGCATGTTGTTACCACAGGATGTCATTTACCTTTATAAAGGCCGATATTTTTTTTTACTTAAATCTGCATGTTTTTACCACAGGATGTCATTTACCTTTATAAAGGCCAATATTTTTTTTACCTTATTAAATGTGTCATCTTTCATGTCAAATTCTAACAATTGATCAACAAATTTAATACACTACAGGGCTGTTACCAATCAAATTAAATAATTTACCCTGCAAAATTACAACTGCAATAAACAATGTTATGAGATTAATGTTGTAAATAAAATTTTGAACATACAAATGAGAAATGTTGGGGAAAAATGCAAACTTTTAAACATGAGACTAAACCGCCAGTAGGTGGCTGTAAGTCACTTATTCATTAAACCGATTCCTTCAAACCTCTGAATCATTCAGTAACAAAAACGCC
>NW_015552092.1:0-449 GCF_001515605.1 Sinocyclocheilus anshuiensis | reverse complement strand
TGTCTGATTCTTTGGGATCACACACAAAAATGAGTATACTAAAATGTAAGTATAGGCAGAATCATATATGTAGTGCTTACTTGTTGTTGTTATTTAAGAAATGTTTTCATTTTAATCCAACCCATAGATAGTATGTATACTGTAAAATAACAAATATACATTTTTACTTAAAATTTCTCAGTAAAATAATTACACCCACAATTTTAAAACATGTTTAAAAGGTTAAACACATTGTGTTACTAAAGCAAGGCATGCTGTCTATTGTCTTTAATTTTCTTTAAATAGTCTGATGTCCAGTATTGTTTCTTTAGAAAATTAATGCGCCCGAGTGCTTTTCTCACGTGAGTAGAAAACTCTTTGGAAGGGTTTGTGACAAACACATTTTTTTTTACTTCAGAAAACCTTTTTTTTTTTTTTTATGTATAACTGAACTTTTCTCATTTGACAGA
>NW_015552091.1:413-534 GCF_001515605.1 Sinocyclocheilus anshuiensis | reverse complement strand
GATAGATAGATAGAATCAGACTGTAGATAGATAGATAGATAGATAAAATCAGACGATAGATAGATAGATAGAATCAGACTGAAGATAGATAGATAGATGGATAGATAGATAGATAGATGGA
>NW_015552091.1:0-136 GCF_001515605.1 Sinocyclocheilus anshuiensis | reverse complement strand
GTTTTGACAGTTGGAGTTTAACGGAATGTTCAGATAAGCAGAGACTTTTCAGTGCAAGTTTATGGGATTTTTATGATTTTTAATCTTCATGTTTATGAAAACCATAAGTCCGATCAGTTAGAAAAGATATAGCACA
>NW_015552090.1:312-538 GCF_001515605.1 Sinocyclocheilus anshuiensis | reverse complement strand
AGCACACACAGGTAGCACAGCTAGAGAACAGAGGGAGAAAAAAAAATAACAAACAAAGCGAGGAACAGAATAATAATTGACTGCTTCCAATTTTCCTGTAAGAGAAAGGTTTTTTTTTTTTGTAAGGAAAGAAAGTTAATGGTAAGATGAAAGTGAAAGATAAAACAACAAAATACCCTTTTCTGGTAGCAGAATGAGTATAATTAAATTCTCTTCTCTTTTCCCT
>NW_015552090.1:0-152 GCF_001515605.1 Sinocyclocheilus anshuiensis | reverse complement strand
TTTCTTAGCTGTTAAGATTGACACCGTCCACCAATTAGATCGTTCCTAGATGCTTGTTCAAATTTTGGCGGATGCTTATCAGTCCTCTTAGCTGGGTAGGGTTTCGAAAGAGAGTGGAAGGTAAATGGAAGACAATTTTGAACCAACGTTCT
>NW_015552089.1:0-538 GCF_001515605.1 Sinocyclocheilus anshuiensis | reverse complement strand
CTTTGTTATCTGGTGAACTTTAACGATGTTGCTCTCAAGGACACTCATGAAGGTGGACTATCTCATGAAATATCATGTTTGATGCCACTACATCCCCCACACTGGACTCTAGAACAATATATTGACTTTGCTCTGCGAATGAGTGGCTCTGCCTTCACTGTGGGTGTCATGGAGGAGGAACATGACACTTCCCAAAAGGCTGTTCACGTCATGCCTTCCAAGCCTAAGCCTGTTCACGTCATGCCTGCCAAGCCAAAGCCTGCCCACATCATGTCTCGGGGTTGCTGATGAAGAACACAGCTATCCTACAGTACCTGCCACAACAGAACTTCTTCACATCCCGACCGTCATGTCTGGAGTTGTTCACGTCACGCCTGCTACTCCAGGGTCTGCTCACGTCACGCCTGCCAAGCCACAGCCTGCACACGTCATGTCTGCTACGCCAAAGCCTGCTCATGTCACGCCCGCTACTCCAGGATCTGCTCACATCATTCCAGTTAAGTTAAAGTTTACTCATGTCATATCTACCAAGTCAAAG
>NW_015552088.1:372-537 GCF_001515605.1 Sinocyclocheilus anshuiensis | reverse complement strand
AGGATCATGTGACACTGAAAACTGGAGTTATGATGCTGAAAATTCTGATTTGCATCACAGGAATATATTACAGTTTAAAATATATTCTGTTAGAAAACAGTTATTTTAAATTGTAATAATATTTCACAATATTATTGTTTTTACTGTATTTTTGATTAAATAAAT
>NW_015552088.1:0-143 GCF_001515605.1 Sinocyclocheilus anshuiensis | reverse complement strand
CACTGCTCTTACCTAAATAACTTTTGTAGCTTAAATAAGAATCAGTGCATATTGAATTCAAAGAGTTAATACTAAGCAGTTTTTTATTTTTCCTTTTAATTATTCAGTTCCTAAACTCATGTTAAAATGATTACACTAATGTT
>NW_015552087.1:654-934 GCF_001515605.1 Sinocyclocheilus anshuiensis | reverse complement strand
CTAAGAATAAAGTCAAAATTAAGATAATAAAATCATGTTATATTGGGTGAAGTTAATGTGAAAATTCCACATACAGTATATGCCTACTCCTCCAAAAAGAGAAAAAAAAAAGTCTGTGGCATCCGTCATTCTTTTGACTTTTTTTTAAAACTCTGATTGATCGATTCATGAGACATTCGTTTGTATTAAGTTGTTCTGATTTTTTTCAACATGCATTCACATATTCATGTTTATTTCGTGCTGCAAATATTAAAGAAGAAAATATAATTGATTCATATGC
>NW_015552087.1:0-571 GCF_001515605.1 Sinocyclocheilus anshuiensis | reverse complement strand
GACATTTATTGTTTGTATTTTATCATAAAATTTACAGAAGGCTGAGACTTTGTAGTAACAAAGCACAAAGCTGCGATTATTGAGTGGCTTGCGTGCTACAAATAATGGACTTGAAAAATTTAAACAATTTCCAAGCATTAGCCTATACTGTAAATAAAACAGCTTGTGAATAGTCACGATTCACGTAACGTTATTTACTTCAGAAAAATCAACAATAGGGCCTAAGTTAAGTTAACCGAGTTGGAGCCCATAACGTTTGGGGGGCCGTACACATTTTTTGCATGGGCCCGGGGCTGACCCGCTACGCCACTGTCTCCCTACGACTGTGATCATAAGGCTTCAGTAGATATCAACACATGAACAATAGGCTACTATATGAGCTACAGCCTTATTTTAATAGACATAACATTTGAAAATGAAAATGTGTCAAACTGGGTAGACCAGTTTCAAAACATTTTCAAATAGGCCTATGTATAAACATTTATTAATCATGTATCAATATATAGGCTCTTAATATGAACATATGAACAAACTGCTCTTGTAATAAGCAGCTGTATGACATGAAAAAACA
>NW_015552086.1:0-524 GCF_001515605.1 Sinocyclocheilus anshuiensis | reverse complement strand
CATTTTTTTTTTATTAGTCCTAACTGTCCTAACTACATTAGCCAAAATGAGTACATGGGATATTAGATCCTACAATGCCATGTGTTTACCTTAAAGGAAATAACAGGTTTGGTACAAATTAAGCTCAACTGACAGCATTGGGGGCATAATATTGATTACCAAAAGAAATAATGGTAACACTTTCTATGAAGCCCGCAATTATAATGCTTTATAAGGGTATTCTTAAGGCATTATAATGAATGCATAATGCATTATAAAAAACCTTATAATATGTTATATCATCTTATGAATATTGATAAGAACAGTTTTAATGTATTATAATTTTTACTTATTTGTGGTTACAGCTTTTAAGAGTATGATGATTTATAACACAGAGAACATATTGCATCCACTTAAGTTACAATGGATTATATTTCTCATAGTTATAATGTATTATAAGTCTCATATTGTGCCATCTTTCTTATGCTACTTTACTTAAAGCAATCAAGGACCACTTATAAGTATAATAATAATAATAATAATAA
>NW_015552085.1:0-2050 GCF_001515605.1 Sinocyclocheilus anshuiensis | reverse complement strand
TGTCTCAGTGGCCTTACACATGATTTTAAATCTATTTTTTTAAACGTTATGATTTAAATGGGGATGATTGTACTGAGAATAACCTTCATCTTTTCTTCAACTGAATACTGTTTCCGTGCTGTTCTGATGTATTTTAAAGAGTTGGCAGTCAAAATTGCAAAAAACTGCTCGATGAAAGATATTCTTCATTCTTCATGACAAACAAGATAATGTGAATTACAGAATGTACAACGTTTTTAAAATATATAAATTGCGGTGTACAGCGTTTATTATGAGGGGGTAGAATCCACAGCTCAGTACTCACTACTCAATACTCATGAGTACTTTTAAATAGGCTACTCTTTTACTCTTACTCAAGTAGTTTTTTTGGACAAGTACTTTTACTCTACTCGCACTACATTTTTTGGAAGGTAATGGTACTTTTACTTGAGTATATTTTTTCAGTACTCTTTCCACCACTGGTGATATTAAACTTGCTTTTCAAAGAATCTCTCTGAGAAATGGTGGCACCTCCCCAGATGTAATTAATAAATTCCAATGTTTTTCCTATGGGTTGTCAAATCCAACCTGTTGCATAGCTATTGTCTGTAAGAGAGCATCCAGACACATTGCAAGAGAGAATCAGTGATGCCCCAGGCCTCACAACTTCAGAGCCTGGCTGGGTGAGCTCAAATACAAAAGATAATGTATTATATTTTTGCAATGAGTGCCTTTAGTTAATTCACAGGATAATGTTTCCGTATCAACAGTACAAAAAATGTAGAGAACATGATTACTGAAAGGTTGAGCTGAAATATTGAACACCATGTGAAACACAGAGATAATAAAGTATATTATGCTAGCGTAAGAGCGAGGTGGAGTTGAATTTGCATGTTGAGTATGGTATAAAGTAAAAAAGAAGCATAAAAAAATTAAAGATGATGCCACAAAAAAATGATTTAGAGACTATCTAGTTTAACCTATGACGAGATTGTTGTCAATGCTTGAGCTTGAGCTTGTGGTCAGTGCTGTAGATGTCTTTCTTTATTTATTCAGTGATTTATTTGGTCTGTATAGTTTATTTTCAAATGACAGAAGGACAGAATGTCTGTCAAAAATATCCAGTTTTCACTTTTTTTTCAGTTTGAGCTTTATGTCTGTGTTTTGGAAAGGCTTGAACATTTTTGTCTTCCAGTTTAAATCAGCGCTTATTTCATATCATTGTAAAGGCATATCAAATTACCACCAGGCCAGCAATGATCTTATGCATGAACACTTTATGTTGAGCCTTGTAGTCTTACTGTGACTGTCGTGCACAGTAATAAACAGCTGTGTCTTCAGTCTTGAGGCTTTTCACATCTAAATACAGTAGTTTTTGCTGGTGTCTGTGGTGATGGAGAACTGTCCCTGTAGAGACTGAGCATAATATACAGTTGAGCCAGATATACACCCAGGCATGTTCTGGCCATAGGGACTTTCCCCAGTCGAGTAGAGGGCCGGTCGGGAAATCTCCCCCCTCCCCTATATAAGGCACTGTATTTAAAATGCAGCACATCTGTAACTGCTAAAGGAAAATACTCCAAATGTATGTGTGATGCAACAGTGCTACCCGATTTGTAGTATTTTATGGGAGAAAAGACAGAGAGACACGGAGCAATAAGGTATGCCGTCTTTACTGTTTGTTAACTTCGTCAGCCTGGCGCTGATACAACTCATATAACGTATGCCGTCTTTACTGTTTGTTAACAACTCACAGCGCATGTGCACAATGGAAATACCGTAATACATGTAACACAGTTGCACATTAGTGCAATTACATTACCACACTCCTCCCTCCTTAGATTGGAACCTAACATAACCTAAGCTTAATTTGGTGTAGCTTTAAACACATATATAACTTAATATTAACATAACACTTTGAACTTATGTGTTTACTTTAACAGTCTTTAACTAGAAACTAAGACCTAAAGATTAAGTCTTTGTGGTGACTTACTTTGCCTTTTGGGATAGCACCGTTCAGGGTGTGCTTCAGAAGATTGATCAGGTTGAGCTTCTGGATCAGATGTTCCAG
>NW_015552084.1:0-451 GCF_001515605.1 Sinocyclocheilus anshuiensis | reverse complement strand
TTTGTTTTGTTCTTCTTTTACCTATCCTTTTCCTTCCCCTCTTTCTTTAGCAGGTGAAACTCCTAGCCAACCTACATGGGTCAAAGGTCTGATATTAGGATTGACTCACCACACCTAATATCTGCCAGTCATTCTAAACTGAATGGAAGCCAGAGAGCTCCATGCACGATAGGTCAATTCATTTCATTGCAAATGATGTTACTAGAAAATTAACGGTAAACGTTTTAAATTAAGACAACCTAGAAGAACCAAACAAAGTTAACCACAAAATTTGATTGACGAATCAACAAACTGGAACAAATTAGAACAACAATTTCCAAAATGATCTAAACTATCCTCAATGTACTAAACTACATTGACTAATTGAACTTAACGACCTGTACCTAAATAATCTGATGCCTGCACAAGTACAGTAACTGTCATGGAGGTGTTGTCTTGTTGTTTGCTGTGT
>NW_015552083.1:0-1359 GCF_001515605.1 Sinocyclocheilus anshuiensis | reverse complement strand
TATTTACAAGTGTGCAGTTCACAAATGAACAATTTTCAGATTTCTATGTATAAATGTGTCAGTTACGATGGACAATGTATTGTTTTGAATGTTTTAATTGTTCTGGCCGAATATAGCCTGCTGGAAAATACTGTTCTTTTGTCTGGCTGTTCTGATGGTCGGTGCTCTGTAGCGCAGACCAGAAGACAACAGTTCGAAGAAGGAATGGGCTGGGTGTGTGGGGTCCAAAAGTGATTTTCTTCGCCCTTTTCCTCACTCTGGAGGTGTAAAGATCTTGGAGCAGGGGCAGAGGGCCATAGCCGTCATCAAAATTTGTTAAAACTTTACTATGGGGTGGATAATTTGATCAGTTGCTTATTATTCATGCAACAATACATATTACTGTTATAGTTTTTATTAATAATCATTGCTGTATTGTTGATAACTTTGTCTAGTGCTCTTATGAATGTTTTTAGCATGACTTTGTGAAAATTTAACTACAATAATGAATGGCATAGCATAGACTAGGATTAGCATAGCATAGCATAGACTGTTATGGTGAAGTCGTGGCCTAATGTTTAGAGAGTCGGACTCGTACCCCAAAGGTTCCGGGTTCGAGTCTCGTACCGGCAGGGATTGTAGGTGGGGGGAGTCTTCTCGCCCTTCAAGTTCACACCGCCGTTTTCAAAGCACAACAGAGACGGTCTCTACATGCATAATTCTGCAGGAAACTGTCAATTTAGCCTATACAAACAACCGCAAGAAGTCACGTAATGCAAGAAACAAAGGTGGAAACGCTAATCCACCGCTCCCAGCGATCAGCTTCTATTCCCAATTGCTCAACATGCGTGCTGAGCCCCCATAACAGGCATTAACACACAATCACATGAAAACATTATCAGTTATACAGCTCCCAGGGAAAAATTCTGATGGATGGCACCAGCTTAATCATGCATTTAAAAAAAAAAAAATGTTACTGCCTCTAGGAAAACCATGCCGCTGTTCATTTTTCACCTCAGAGCACATTTCGTCTTTTTTTTTTAAACCTTTATTATCATGACTTTTTTTTTTTTTTTTTTTGCGTTTGCCTTACCGAATGTGCTATCCTGTCGGTAATAACTTGTCCATGGGCTTTTTTGATTACTGCAAGTTTATGTGCCGGTGATGCAGTGTTGCCAGATATTGCTATTAAAACAACCAAAAACAACAAAAAATAAACCAGAATTATTTCAAATCTTTTGCAAATAAGATAAGATAAAGTCCCTAAACTGCAACTTCCCACTTTATTAAATTTCCAAAGTGTCTAAGTGGAAAAGACAAGTCCAAAAACTTAAATTAGCTGGATCTGGCAACACCCGTGCCCTCACTCACAACTCTCTC
>NW_015552082.1:432-596 GCF_001515605.1 Sinocyclocheilus anshuiensis | reverse complement strand
CGTTGTTGCGGAACGCCGGAGAATCTCTCTCTGGCTGCGTGAGAGACGGAGCAAATCACTCTGCAGTGTCTCTTCTTGTTCACACATAGCTTCAGCTAATGATGGCAGGGCAAAACAGACCGTTTCGAAAGCGTAATTACGTTTTACCCTACTAGAATTGATGC
>NW_015552082.1:0-223 GCF_001515605.1 Sinocyclocheilus anshuiensis | reverse complement strand
ATGTGTGAACTCTTTTATTTTTGTTATCACTTGGCCATTTGACTTATAGCAGTGTCCAGTGTTTCCCATACATTGAGTAAATAGATTTTCCAAAAGGCTTATACTTTGTTGAATAAACTGAGCACTGCGCGTTTCAAAATTAAAATGCAGCGCGGGTGTTTTTATATGAATATATCTGTGAAAAGAACCGACCGTCTTCAGAAAAGCTTCGATGTCATTTTCA
>NW_015552081.1:0-854 GCF_001515605.1 Sinocyclocheilus anshuiensis | reverse complement strand
AATATTGTCTACACACATATTTAACATATATTTAACATTTCTGCAATCACACAGGCACAAAATGCAAGACTGAAAACTGAGTAAATAAAAGTAAACTATGAATATATTACCCTAGAAAGTGCTGCCCTACCACAATTTCTGAATGCCCCCCCAGTCCAGTGAGCCTAGTACCGGGCCTGGTTAGTTCTGTCAAAAATTCGTTCATGAATCAAATATTATTTTTCGTTCTCACTCTCTGTGCTATACGTGACAGAGTATAAAAAATGTTATAGGCCTACTAAAATATGCGGACATAATTTTTATACCATATACAAATAAAAAGAAGAAAAACAATCCTGTCAGTCGGGGTTCCGTATAGCCGATAGATCCGTTATCCCGGGTTATACCGGGTTTTTACAGTTAATCCCATGTCCAGCAAATAAATACACACACGGTCGGAGACAAGGCATATTAACACAAAGATGACCATTTCTTTTTTTGTGTGTGTTATATGCAAGTGAAATCCCTGGAGATAGATAGACCAATTATAAATAGTCAAATCCCTGGAGATATATAGACCAATTATAAATGGCTAAAGACATAAACCATCCATCCAGCTTGGTCTCTCTCTCTCTCTCTCTCTCTCTCTCTCTCTCGGGAGACTTTTTTTGAGTGTTGTATCAGATGATAGTATGAAAAGCAACAAATGAAACATTTCTTTGACCTGACTGAGGCGTTATTAGCGAGGTAAAGTCTAATATAAATTTAATGGTTGTTTTTTTATTATTTTATTATTATTAAAAATGTTTGTAATAGCTATATTAGAATATCCTAATATAAAATCTAAATAAACAAAATGGATCGGCATTAATCTA
>NW_015552080.1:0-841 GCF_001515605.1 Sinocyclocheilus anshuiensis | reverse complement strand
AGAATCTACTGTATAAACACAAATCTCTTTTCTTTGGTAATTGGTATTATTTTTGCATCACAACCTTTCAATCAGAAAGGTTCAATATGTAATTATTGTTGGTATTATTTTTGCATCACAACCTTTCAATCAGAATGGTTCAATATGTAATTATTCTGGGTTCTTAGATAAGCATGAAATTCCTGTTAGTCCAAAAGAGTTTGCAATTGTTGCTGATGCAGTGCCACATGGAGTTCTCATGCTTTTTAGAGGTCTTTTTTACCCCCAATCTCTGTCACTCAGTGGATCTATGTAAAACATTTATATAAGTAAACAGTGACTTTCATCACCTAAATCAAAAAACAATAAGAAAATTAGAGTTTTATTTCAGGAGGAGTCTGTTCCTGTGCCTTATGTAATTTCCAACTGGAATGGTTTTGTAAGCGATATTCCCTGGTAGAAAGTTTGGTCATTACCTCGCAAATACCTGCTAACCAACAAAATGAGAAAAGTTACATTTAACCCTTTCATGCATGGTGTCCATGACAGTGGAGAGATATTTGTAAGCCAATCAACTGCCTAACCCCCAAAGTGTTGTCTACGATTCCATTTAATTATTGTCTTTGTATCTTTTTTTTGTTTGTTTGTTTTGAGATATTGCATAATTTCATCCAGATTTTAACAATATTTTTTTCTGTGACAGAAAATATATCTGTCCACTACAGTGGACTTCATGCACCAAAGGGTATAATTCTGCCTGTGGGCATATACAGTATATATATAGAGAGATTCTGCCTTATTTTGTATGATTTATGACATAATTTACATTTGAATGGTTTTATTGAACAGAAATATTAAATAG
>NW_015552079.1:1224-2435 GCF_001515605.1 Sinocyclocheilus anshuiensis | reverse complement strand
ATGGTAAAGTTTGTGTCATACTACTTTTGACGCGATCGACCCGGGTTCGAATGCCTTTTGGCAAACTTTTTTGTCTCCAAGGAAATCATCAGATTTCAGATCACATCAGAAAAGCATTTATTTTCAATGAAAATGAAGGAAATAATCAAAAAGTTGAAAATAAAGTATCGGGTATGGTTAGGGTAGGTGTAGGGAGGGCTTTTGTCCCAGTAGTGGCATCCATTTAATAATTTTAATTAAAATTGTAATTTACACTCAATAAGTTGCATACTGTTTTATAATGTATTACAATGCTGAGGTGCAGATAGTTGCCACTATTTGCAATAAGTAATTAGCAGAATACCCTGCTATATTAACATAGTAGTCTATAGGCTAAATATAATCTATAGCTTAGTGTAAATAGCATATGATATCACTAAAAAATACTGCTATTTTCACTTAGTGGAAATAGCATCTATTGCTATTTGCACTAAGTGTAAATAGCCTCTATCGCCGCCACCTATGGTAAGCGACACCTGGTTTCAGAGATTGAATTTGCATTTTCATCAGAATCAGAAAGAGCTTTATTGCCAAGTGTGTAAATTTACACACACAAGGAATTCGTCTTGGTGTCAGGAGCTTCCAGTACAGCCTACAGTCATAGTGCAGACATAGGCTACATATAATTAAGGTAATAAAACACTAATAATAATAAAGAGTAATAATAAAATATTCATTCAGCCCGTCTGATGTTTTTGTTTTGTGCAGTTGCTTCATGTTGCATATATTTTTGTTTGTTTGTTTGTTCAAGGTTAGTTTGGCCAGTAACAGAGCAAAATAAACATTTAATAAATGTAAAAATAAATAAATAAGTAATAAAAACTAAATAAATTTGCAACGAGTATGGGAATCGGCTCATTTGATAGTAAAAAAAACATAAAAAAATCAGCAATTGGAATCGGTCACGAAAAATCCTGATCAGTACATCCTTAGCTGGAATAGAGTTAGACCTACCTGAAAGACCTGAAAAAGCATGGTTCATTTGAGTTTTATCTTTGAACTATTGTACCTATTTGTGCAAAAATGGTTATCATTTATTATAATACAATTTTACAGTCAACAATTAAAACAATAAGTCTTATTTATTGATTGTGGCAAGGCCTGTGAAAATTTTGCCAGGGCAAGTAAAAAATTTAAACCACTGGCCAAACCGGGCCAGTAGAAAATTTCCA
>NW_015552079.1:568-990 GCF_001515605.1 Sinocyclocheilus anshuiensis | reverse complement strand
CATGTATTTCCTGGTCTGAGAGTGACTTCCTGCTTAAACAGGAAGTAATGGATACCAAAAAAAGGTAGAAATGTATGTATGTAAAAGGAGGATGTACGTGTGTGAACGCAGAAATAAATGTATGTGTAAGGATAATGTTTGTGTGTGTGAGAGAGAGTAGAAATGCATGTATGTGAATGGAGAATGTAAGTGTGTGAGAGTAGAAATGTATGTATGTGAAAGGAGAATGTAAGTGTGTGAGAATAAAAATATATGTATGTGAAAGAAGTGTGTGAAAGCAAAAATATATGTGAAAGGAGAAGTGTGTGAAAGCAAAAATATATGTATATGAAAGAAGTGTGTGAAAGCAAAAATATATGTATGTGAAAGAAGAATGTATGTGTGTGAGAGTGCCAGAATGAATTATGGCTTTTACAGCCCCT
>NW_015552079.1:0-391 GCF_001515605.1 Sinocyclocheilus anshuiensis | reverse complement strand
TGTATTTCCCATGTCTTAGGAGTTACGAGCCTGTCATATTTAAATAGCAATATTAATTACCACGTCTGCTTTATCACTCTCGCTGCATCGCACATGTAACCTGCCAAAACTCAAATGGAATCGCAATTCCTTTTGCATTTGAATTTCCGATGTCTACATGGAAAGCTGCCAATCATCGTCAGGGGCGGGACTATACTAGGGGGCGTGTTTGTATTGGGAGGTGACGTCACTCACAGACGACCGTGTAATGCTCTGATCAATGGAGGTAATCGGTAAAGGCTCCGCTAAAGGCAGCTACCAATAAGTTTTGTACCTGTGTGAACGAACAGACAGTGCAACCTTTTTAGCACAATACATAATTCTGTCTTTTTTACCCCAAATGTAGCGATTA
>NW_015552078.1:293-489 GCF_001515605.1 Sinocyclocheilus anshuiensis | reverse complement strand
TCTCCAGCGTCTCCTCGTTCCTCGTGTGTGTGCATCGTGACAAATGTTCTATTCATCATCTGAAAAATTATACTCAGTTGTTTTCAACATAATATAAATAATAAATATAATAATAGTTTTCTGAGCAGCAAATCAGAATATTAGAATGATTTCTGAAGGATCATGTGACTGGAGTAATGATCCTAAAATTCAGCTT
>NW_015552078.1:0-214 GCF_001515605.1 Sinocyclocheilus anshuiensis | reverse complement strand
TATTTTCAAATAGAAAACAGTTATTTTAAATAGTAAAAATATTTCAAAATGTTACTGTTTTTGCTGTATTCTGGATCAAATAAATGCAGGCTTGGTGAGCAGAAGAGACTTCTTTAAAAAGCATTAAAAATCTTACTGGTCAAAAACTTTTGACTGGTAGTGTATATCACATATATGGGCGTTTCTTCAACTAGGGGCACTTTTATCCTTGTGA
>NW_015552077.1:0-724 GCF_001515605.1 Sinocyclocheilus anshuiensis | reverse complement strand
TATATTAACATAGATTTAAAATGTCTCACGTGGCTCATTATAGGTCAAGTATTTAGCAGTTTGTGTTCCAGTATATTTTAACCATGTAAAGAAACAAATTAGTCAGAAGAGTAGAAATAAAATCACAACAGAAACACTTGAGATAGATTCTTCAGTGAAGCTCCTCTCACAGTAATCGCATCATCAGTGAAGCTCCTCCCACAAGAATCGCATCATCAGTGAAGCTCCGCCCACAGTAGTCGCATCATCAGTGAAGCTCTGCCAACAGTAGTCGCATCATCAGTGATTATTTTTTCATTACAATTTCATGTATAATTGTATTAAGCACGGACTTTACTTTCATTAAAAAGGCTCATTTAGTAAATGTAAGCTATTAATTTAAATGATAGACAAACACAAACTGGGTGCTTAATGCAAATGTAATTGGCCACATTTACAAACTCAGGCGATTGTGTTCGTCCATCTACACAAATGTCTCTTTATGTATAGAGACAAAAGAATGAGCTTAATCTCCATCAGTTTTAGTGATCGTGTAGATTTGCAAAGACACTGATGGAAGATACACCACAAAACATCTGCAGCTTTTGCTTTTATTTCTAATCAAACACAAAACCTCTTTAAGCAAATGCGTTAAATCTTATCTAAATTAATCTATTTTAATTTGAATCTGAATGTAATATATGTGTAAGGGAAACAGGTCAATTTAGCTCAAAGGGAATCATTT
>NW_015552076.1:0-796 GCF_001515605.1 Sinocyclocheilus anshuiensis | reverse complement strand
AATTGAAGGGGGTCTGAATACTTTCCGTACCCACTGTATCTACGACAGGCTCATATCGGCAAAACAATATATTGGTCGGGCTCTCATTTGAATCCCTTGAGTTCATTTGAGTGCTCAGTCGTGTGGCCTGGACATGACACATACACACTCATAGAAATCATACGGCCGCCTTCTCATACCACACACAGGACCAAAGTGATTTTTCTTTTGCAGTTTTTAATAACCAAGTGGTACTGATTTAACTCCCACAGCCAGTGATCTCAGCCAGTTGATCATGTATTTAATCAACACATATCATATCGACCTTAATTTCTTAATGTTAAAGCATTAAAGGATAACATAACTGTATGACCCTCTGTAATGCAGCCCTGAAATTAATTGTATTGTGGAAATGCTACACCAAGTAAGTTTTATTGGACTTACATCTAACAAATATACAATTGCTTACAGAGAGAAGCTGAACAATGAATCAAAGGAGCACTGCTTTATGAGCACGGGAGAGTGATTGCAACCAGCTATATCACAAATTACATTTCTAAACTTGTTTTTGTACAGTTACGTCTTGTTTAGACACTGTCTGCCCCTTGTCTTCCAGGCCAGCTCGTACCACGTCTTCTGCCCCTTGGCTATCTGATGTTCTCCGTGAGCATCGTTCTAAGCTCAGAGCTGCAGAAAGAGTATGGCGCAAATCACAAAATCCTGCTGACCTTAATGTATATCGATCACTCTTCTCTTCATTCTCTGATAATGCCTCCACTGCTAAAAGGACATACTATCACAACAAAATTTACAATTC
>NW_015552075.1:0-472 GCF_001515605.1 Sinocyclocheilus anshuiensis | reverse complement strand
GTAACATTTGGTCAGTCATTCCCTTCGCCAAGGGAGTTTCAAACAGTAATACCCTGCACCCTTCAAAGAACACACTTCAAGGGCCCTGCCCTTCGAAGGGAGTAGGGCATAGGGATGCTCACTTCTGTTTGGAATTCGCCCCATGTCTCTTGTATCACCGCAGAGGCGCGGACGCGGCTCTCTCGTTTCATTCAAATGCAGCTTGCCATCTTGCGTCTCAGTTTTTGATTGTATTGAAAATGAAATCAGAGGAATTTAGTATTAATACTACTATAATTTTGCTGTAGTGATCATATTGTCCTGACGATTGTTTTGTACACTGTTCATAATATATTTATACACAGGTAAGATTTCAAAACATTAATCTCAATTCAATATTTCATATCCCCGTATTTCTATATTATTATAGGTAAAAAAAAAAAAAATCTGTAATAAGTTAACTATGAATATACAATACATTATCCCTTAAATG
>NW_015552074.1:0-769 GCF_001515605.1 Sinocyclocheilus anshuiensis | reverse complement strand
GAGGGTGTCAATTATGCAAGAGTAGGCGGATCGTGTGTGACGCGCGTGAACGTTTGCCTGCGCATGCATATTAACTTCATCAGTCAATGGGACTGATTATTATCTTACACGTTTTCATAGGGTTAGTTTTGTAGTTATAATCATGAGAGTGTTAAATCATAAAAGATTTTAAGTGGCCAGTGTAAAATATTAATGCTTACATAGCTCTTAATTGCAATACTGAACCGTTATTTGCTTAATAAACAGTTTTGTCGCCTGTATCTGATAACTAATGGGGAAAAAACTGCCTGTCGCTCGATTAAACCACTTCATACCAGTTCTCAAGGATGTATATGAGCCTCTGTTTGTACAATAATAAATTGAGAATCAACTAAGATGCACCCTTGTGTGTCACTAATTTGGTTCTCCCGCCGTAAAGAGAGAGAGATTGCTGCAGATCTAATTGGTTGTAGAAGACTGTTTACTGACCATAAAAATGATCTTACACGTACCTAAACAACGAGCAGGTAAAACCATCATAATAAACACTAGCTGCCATCAAAAGAATGAGCCCTTATTCCACGGATAAAGTGAATAATCTCAAGATGACCATGGGATAATGATATTATAGTTGTCTCTAGCTGGAGACTCAATCGGGTTACAAAAAATGACGTCAGGAAACGACACTGGCCATTTCGTTGGGTCGTTTGTAAAATCACAGATACTGTACGGACAATACAGCTCCGTTTTCTATGTATCTTGCTCTGTTGAATGGCAAAAGTGACTTTAC
>NW_015552073.1:313-501 GCF_001515605.1 Sinocyclocheilus anshuiensis | reverse complement strand
ACAACATAAAAAACTTGATTTTCACTACAGGGGGACTTTAAGTGACAGCACTTTTTTAATGTTAATCAAACAGAAACAACACGAAAATCACTCACTGCTCTTGATTGAATAACTTTTGTAATTTTAATAAGGATTAATCTTTAATTTATACAGTCAAATATGCAATGTTATTTTACATTTGATTACTT
>NW_015552073.1:0-210 GCF_001515605.1 Sinocyclocheilus anshuiensis | reverse complement strand
CCTACCTAAAAAACCTGAAAATCACTGTTTATTTTATTTGTATCTTTGCTCTATTGCATTTATTTGTGCTGTTGCTTATAGATTATTTGTTCTTATTTTCTTTATTTTTATTTGACAATATAGTTTTTTCCCTAGACATAGCACATACCGAACCGTACCGAAATAGTGACTCTAAAACCGTCATACAAACCGAACCGTGAGTAAGTTGAA
>NW_015552072.1:0-504 GCF_001515605.1 Sinocyclocheilus anshuiensis | reverse complement strand
TGTCTTCCCTTTGACAGACCACTCTGTCAGTCTCTGCTGGCAGCCATTCCTCCCTAATCCTAGGTAGGACCTGCCTCAGAGACCCATTCTATATGTAGTACTGCCCCAGGCCTGGGTCAGTCCATATCAGTGTCTCCACATGATACCTCCCTACGGGCAGGATGTGGTCTCCGTAGCACCCTTCTCCGGAAGGCTCACTTCCCCTTCGTTACTGCCAAGCTGTAAACAACAAACAGAAAAGGCGTGAAGCACCTTCCATGAAGATTGAAATCCCTTCTCTTAAGAAAAATTTTTCAATCATAGGAACAGTGGCTTGGCTATCTCCAGCTGCGATGTACTCACCTTTTGGTCCCTGCGGGCGCCAAGCTCAGTGAATTTGCGCTGGGGCATTGGGAAGGTTACGACCTTTGCGTAGCATTTGTCTGACATGAGTTGCAAAAGTTGACTGCTTGTCAACATTTGCAGCGCTACAGGGTTGTGACGGGCAGTGTTGGGCAGTAACGC
>NW_015552071.1:0-756 GCF_001515605.1 Sinocyclocheilus anshuiensis | reverse complement strand
CGGATTTGGGCCGTTATCGGGCCAGATCTTTTTGGCTACTTGGGATAATTGCTTTTATATTGACTTGTATTAAATAGCCTAAAAGAACGACTTGTGGATTGATGTGAACGCCAGCAAGCAGGAATAATGCTCATGCTTGTGGATTAAATATCTCCGATGACGTTCATCGCCATGGATTGATTTTATCGGGTTACAAGAAAAGGTAGGATATGGATTTCATTGCGAACTGATAGTAGGCTACTGATTTTTACTGATTGATCATGCTAGCTACGCCATTCGAGTCCACACGCGTCCAACTAAGTGACAGCCTGGTGAATTATCTGCATTACAAAAAGAAAAAAAAAAATTATTTTATTATTACGTATTGCTGCCAAGGTATCTAGTCTTTACAGTGCTTTGTTATATGGAGCTGTTTGGTAGATCGCGATCTATCTAATTCATTTGTCTACACCGTAATTAAAATGCGGCAGACTTTAATGGACAGTCAAAAAAAAAAAAAGGCAGAACACCGTATAACTCCAAACCGGCACCATAACTTCATTTTGACGCACGGCTATACAAAGGCAGAACGCCATAACTCAATTTGAGCGTTCCAAGCAAAGTGAAAGAGCCGTAACTGGTGTTATACGGTGTTCTGCCTTGGTTTCTCCAGGGCTTTTCGAAGTTACGGTTGAGACGACACATTATTTTCTCGGAAAAACAACTAAATTTACTCAAGATACTTATGCACATGATAAAGGATGTCTTGAAAGTCCC
>NW_015552070.1:0-1231 GCF_001515605.1 Sinocyclocheilus anshuiensis | reverse complement strand
CTCCTACATCTATACCTGCGTCTGGAAGGTGTTGTCTTCAGGAATCAGTGAAGAGCCTGCCGTCTGGACGGTGTTGTGTTCAGGAATCAGTGAAGAGTCTGCCGTCATCCTCCATAAGCTTCTTCAGTCCAAAGATAAACACCAGCTGATGGAGGCATTGATCACTGAATAGATCACATTTAATATTAAATAAATGTGTTTGCAAATATATTTACACGTTGACATTAAATTTTCTTCCCTGTACAAAAAGAACGAGACACACGCAGTTGTTTGATTCACATCTCCTCCTCCTTCACAGTGTATTGGTAAAATACACATATGCTCTTCATTATGCATACTCACTGATTTTAGATCAAAGACTCTCAGAAATGATTGAATAAGCAAATGGACAGATTATCACAAGGCCTCCTGCTTCAGTTTATCATTTATGTATATGATCTTTTCAAGGCCAAATGTATCTGTCAACTGATAAAATCACAGCAAACCCTTTGTGCTATTGTGCATTTTCACAGACATTGTATTAAGCATGAACTTTACTTACATTAAAAATGTATTAAGCATGGACTTTACTTGCATTAAAAAGGCTTATTTCTGCTATTTGTAAATGTAAGCTATTATTTTATATTATAGAGAAGTGCAAACTGGGTGCTTAATGCAAATGTAATTGGCCACATTTACAAAATCAGGCGATTATGTCTCTTTATGTATAGAGACAAAAGAACGAGGTTAATCAACGTGTCAGTTTATAGTGATCGTGTAGATTTGGACACTGATGAATGGTACACCACAAACAGCTTTTGGGTTTATTTCTCATCAAAACAAAACAACTTTAACAAACAGCTTTTGGTTTTATTTCTCATCAAAACAAAACAACTTTATGCAGGAAATATTAAACATGAACATATAGCTGGTATTAGTATCAGAAATTGATTAGAATATACAACTAATTTGACAATACAAGCCTCTGTTACTATGTTGCTCTATATTGTATTAAAATGTAAAGCTTACCATGCATCATCTTGGAAATAAAGCTACTTGTCTTTAAGTCTGTACTGTATATCGTCAGCGTTATTTCTCTGAATGATGTTACGATGTGTATTTATTTATCTATTTCAGACGTGCAAATTCGAGCATTACAGTTTCCATAGAAGTGAAATGTTATGCATTTATGTTGAATTAATTATTGATGTAAGGCAAAGTTTATTTATATAGCACATTTCATACACAATGG
>NW_015552069.1:0-815 GCF_001515605.1 Sinocyclocheilus anshuiensis | reverse complement strand
TTGACAGTGTAAGATGATTTACGGTTAGCCGTGTCGGAAATCCAAGCATGGATTGGCATGTTGTTATCTCAGAAACACGCTCAGCCATCACATTGAATCAGGTAAACTGGTTATATATTTATGTTTCAGTATAATTACGCACGCTATACCAGAGGCGGTTCTAAACCCTTTTTAGGTGGGTTTCAACCCCTTATCTGTCACCTTAGCCCCCAAAACTATCTTAACGATCAGGCCAGTGCTGCTTCCTCAAGAAAGTTTTTCATTCTCACATGTTTTAAGTCTTGTCAGTTTAAACATTAAAGTAATTTTAAGCCATTTAAGCCCAAAACATCTCGGTGCGGTACGAACGCGCTGTGATAAAACGTTTCTATGCGCACCGCGCACACATCTAAAGTAATTTTAAGCCATTTAAGCCCAAGACATCTCAGTGCGGTACGCACGCGCTTTGATAAAGCGTTTCTTCTCAAATGGCAGGTGAATACCAATGGCTGTCTTGACAAGTATCCTTGTAAGCACAGTCGGTTGTTTTAAGTGAACGTAAACAGTAAAGAAAATATCAGATGTACATCAGTATAACGGATCCGTGCATTTCTTATATAAATGTTAATCAAAAAGAGCAAAAGAAAAATAATTCGCTGCTTTAATGGATATTTGCATTATGTTGATGTTAATAAAGTAATTCGGTGTGAATACAGTAATGGGGGGAGGGGTGTTGGGGGGCCGCGAGTGAAATTAGACAAACGCATGTCCTAAAAGTTTGAAAACTCCTGCTCTAGGCCTCCGGCCTCCGCTCACTCTAGCCTGCCGTGTGTGAC
>NW_015552068.1:0-808 GCF_001515605.1 Sinocyclocheilus anshuiensis | reverse complement strand
AGATGCATGCACTATATTTTTAAAGTCACAGTTTACAACTTGTGTCGAGTATACAAAAGATTTTTTATCAATGTTTAGGCCTAACTCTTAAAGAGATGTCCCCCCTCTAAAACATAAATTCAGTCGTCAACTTCTGACCTCCTTGACAGTAGAAACTTGGGAGAGGTTTCCATTTTTATATAACCAACACAGAGTTTGTTAGCACAATACTGGGTCTTTTCATACAATTAAAGTTTTTAAAGATTAAGTTATCCTTAGACACAGCCAAACAGCTCTCCCTCAAACCATTTTGTAAGATTTGGCAAACTAGCCTACAACTTGTAAGACAACTGTCTCCAAAAACTTTTCTACCTGTTCACTGCCACAGTTTTTCTCTGCATAGTATTGTGAAGTTTGAAAGTAATTCCACAAAATTTGGGGATGAGGAACTATAACTGTTTATTTTCTTTTTTTTTTTTTTTCCTTGATGACTGAAATTTAGTTTTAGGGTGAACCATCCCTTAAACAATTGTCTTATTCACTCCCCAAAAGAGAGCAAGCTTTTGGGAATGATAGGAAGAGCACAACACATGTATGTCAAATTCCAGCTTAACACATTTGCAGTTTGGCACCCACAAACCTACAAAATTGGATTGAACGATTCAAACAGATTACCACGTCAAATATAGAGGTTAACCATGAGTTTGAACTGCACCGGTTTTAAGTAAGCAAAACATAACTCTTGTTTAACTTGCACAGGTTGGAACCAGGATTCCAGTGGCAGTGATGATCAGCTGATTACGCTGCACCTCACACCCTGTGACCCATT
>NW_015552067.1:363-925 GCF_001515605.1 Sinocyclocheilus anshuiensis | reverse complement strand
AGCCCTTCCTGGGCTACACTCGGGGACAGGAGCCCTTCCTGGGCTATACTCGGAACCCTTCCTGGTTCATGGGCTAAACTCGGGACCAGGAGCCCTTCCTGGGCTGAACTGGGGGATCAGGAGCCCTCCCTGGGCTACACTCGGGAACAGGAGCCCTCCCTGGGCTGAACTGGGGATCAGGCTGAACTGGGGATCAGGAGCCCTTCCTGGGCTATACTCGGGAACAGGAGCCCTTCCTGGGCTGAACTGGGAATCAGGAGCCCTTCGTGGGCTATACTGGGGAACAGGGTAGCGCTTCCGTGGTGCTGGCCCTCGAGGGCGCTCTGGAGGAGCAGGCACAGCAAAGCGCCTTCGAGGAGCTCTGACTGGAGTGAGGTTTGGGGCTGGAGCCGGCGCTGGAGCGAGCTCTGGGGCTGGAGCTGGCACATATTCGTCCGTGGGGCTTGCCACACTAACTGCCGGCTGACTTGGGGAAGCGGCGGACGGTGGCGGACTGGTTCTGGCTCAGGACCGGACACTCCCCAGACACCGGAAGACACCTTCCCTCCAAGTTAGGCCCGTG
>NW_015552067.1:0-271 GCF_001515605.1 Sinocyclocheilus anshuiensis | reverse complement strand
TTATTGAGGATGGTGTCCTCTAACACCGTCACCTCCGCGAGCTTGCAGAACTCCCGGGCGTTCTCGTAGAAGGGGAGATCGAGGCGAGCTAGGACGGCGATGCGAGCGGCAATTTCCATCGCCGCAGGGGGGGGAAAAACCAGGAAACAAAAACTTTCAAAAAGACGGGGAAAAACAAACGCGAGGAAAAAGTCACCGCTCACTTTCGGTTTAGGTCCGCTGTTCTTTCACGATGCACACACACGAGGAACGAGGAGACGCTGGAGAATAC
>NW_015552066.1:420-609 GCF_001515605.1 Sinocyclocheilus anshuiensis | reverse complement strand
AAGCGCTATATAAATAAAGGTGACTTGACTTGACTTGACTTGGTCGCGGGGTGCCCTCCGGTGCGCTCCGCTTCTGGACCACCCTCTGGGGAAATGGCGGCGCTTGCTCCCCAGGATCCCGGTGTTGGGCCGCATCCGCCAGCTCGACAGCCTCCACCAGCTCGGAGGTGGTGGTTGGGTTCCTCATCC
>NW_015552066.1:0-230 GCF_001515605.1 Sinocyclocheilus anshuiensis | reverse complement strand
CAGACGGGGCTTATACTCCCACTCGTGGAAGTGCTGGGCGGCACAGATAGGGGATAACCCCAGGCGGGCTAGGATTTCCTTCTTGACCTCCTTGTATTGATCGGCGGAGGCGGCGGGAAGAGCGAAGTATGCACGCTGCGCTTCGCCCGTCAGCTGGGGAGCCAGCACCCGTGCCCAGTCATCCTTATGCCATCCTTCCGTGGTGGCCGTCGCTTCGAACATTTGTAAGA
>NW_015552065.1:1492-2111 GCF_001515605.1 Sinocyclocheilus anshuiensis | reverse complement strand
TTATCCCTGAGAGCGACGCACGTACAGGGTGTCATGAACCAGGGCACGGATCTGCTGTCCAGGGGCAATCCCCTCTACAGGGAGTGGAAATTGAACAGGCAAGTGGTCGAACAGATTTGGAGCATATATGGCAGAGCGACAGTGGATCTGTTCGCGTCCCACGACAATGCTCAGTGTCCTCTGTTCTTCTCTCTGAAAGATCAGAGCGCGCCTCTGGGGATAGATGTGCTGGCACACGAATGGCCTCGCACTCTCCTTTACGCGTTCCCACCGATAGCATTAATATCCCCAACACTTTACAGAGTGAGGGAGGAGGGACTGAAATTTATATTAATAGCTCCGAGGTGGCCAGGGAAATATTGGCTAGTGGAGATCATACATATGCTGTACAAAGACCCGTGGTCTCTCCCGCTGCGCAGAGATATTTTGTCACAAGCAGAGGGGGAGATTTTTCATCCTCATCCAGAACGCCTGGCACTATGGGCCTGGCCTGTGAGTGGTTCAATTTAAATACAACCGGTCTGTCTGACAGCGTTATTAGAACCATACAAAATGCTAGAGCTTCATCGACTAGGTCTCTTTATGAATGCAAATGGGGCGTGTTTGAGCGCTGGTGCAC
>NW_015552065.1:0-672 GCF_001515605.1 Sinocyclocheilus anshuiensis | reverse complement strand
CCGAAGCCAATAGGTATGAGGAAACAGAATGAACCACCACCAGTAGATGCAAAATTAAACAAGCCTTGATTATAGCTTAAAGATGCCTGCGGAGCATTGAGCCAAATCTTACCTAGAACTCGAATGGGAGAATGACCGTGTATACATCAGCTTGATAGATACTGGGTTCATAATAGCGCCAATCCGAAAGAGTGACCTGTGTAAAGATGAAGAGAGAGCCACGGTTCTCTGCATCTGCAGCCATGGAATCTAAATTATTGCATTGTAATGAAATGCCAAGATTAGTTAAATGATCAAATGTAGTTAAGTTTTAAGCAGAAAGCATAAAATGCTTAAGCATAAATATCGCAACTGTAAAACAGAACTATTCTCTGCCTTAACTCCCACGAAAGCTTGATAGACTCTGCAGACAAGACTCCATTTAACCATAGGAACCCGGCGAGTGAACCTTCAAAGAAACCAGATCGCATGAAATGCAAGTTAAAGAAATATTAGGAATGTATGGAACTAGGACGAGATAGAAAATTTAATCTTGCTACATTACCCTTGCAGAAGGATAAGAATGCTTTACATTTAACAGCGATGCCTTACTAGCCAATTAAACTTCAATAGCTATTCAACCCTGTAAAAGCATAAGGAAAGCCTTTACACAAGATTTTTGCTTGACTTTAA
>NW_015552064.1:0-536 GCF_001515605.1 Sinocyclocheilus anshuiensis | reverse complement strand
TGGAAAAGACAAACTATTGAATGTATTAAAAATATACTTAAAGTACATTTGTATCCACATCATGCTTATTTGAAGTGCATTAAAATAGATTAAACTGCATTTTAATATTTTTCTAAAAAAGCATGCTAATAAATATATGCTTAGTTGAGCTTTTAAGTCACATTCTGAACACAAGCATACTTTAAGTGAAGTTTTAGTGTACTTTTTTTATCTAATTTTAATTTTACTCTTACCTAAAGTATATTTTATGTGTACTTTGTGTAAGAAGATAGCAAAATTATTCAGGTTTTATAGGGTTTAATGTATAAGTACTTTATAACAATGTGTAGGCCCACTGCATTATGTTTTAAATATGTCCATAATGAGCATGTGCTTCAATCTGCTTTTCAAAAGTAAGATATTTTGAAAAACATTGTTTTTTATTTTAATATATTTTATATAGCACATTAATTCACTACTGAATTAATACTTTATAGCTATAAGTGCCATACGTTATTGTGTGTTTAAGTGTCTAAGTGTATTCTTACAATGTATAA
>NW_015552063.1:5266-11875 GCF_001515605.1 Sinocyclocheilus anshuiensis | reverse complement strand
AGACATATGGCTTAGATTTTATAGCAATTTGAAGTGCAACATTTTATAAAGTGTTTATTTTATATAAAATAAAAAGAAAAATAGTATACTGCATTATCTTTCCTGCAAACTTAAACGTCTATAACTTTTTTTATACTTTCTTTTTTTGAAATGCTTTCACTTCAGCAATAATCTGCTATAGGGATGCACCGAATGTTAGGCAACCGAAATTATTCGGCCGAAAATAGCAAAAAGCGAATAAGCGAAAAGACCGAATAAATTGTACCGAACAATGACGTGACGCGATCAAATAGAGGCACGCACTAATGCAGCAAACATGTCGGCAGTGTGAAAGTATTTAAAACAATCAGAGAAAGACGCAGAAATCATTACAAGCATGAAGCAAGAAAGACGCAAAAATCATTACAAGCACTGACAGCGAGAGACTGTTTAGTACTGCATCACATGTCTTCGATGAGAAGAGGAAGAGGTGATTGTTGCTGGTTACTGTATGATGATTGAAATCAATCATTTAAATAAACTGCAGAATGTTATGTTTTCTAATACATGCAGGAATTGCATGTGTTCAAACAGCGCTGCACGAGCTCGCGGCGCCAGGGTTCAAAGTCCAAAGCGCGAGGGAAATCTGCGCTGAAACTGTTACTCGTCAGCTGCTCGGTAACATTTTTATGAATTTTTACAAGGCATGTGACAATGCGATACGTGCAACAAACGTCTTCCCAAATTTGTAACGAGAATCATTTGTCAACAAAAAGAAGCACTGAGGTCTTCCTGCGGGTTTCTGCCAAAATAAAAGTTGAGAAAAAGCAAGAACTCCGTCAACATTAATAAATGTTATTATTGTAATTTTACTGTTGTTCTGTAAAAGAAAATAATCATGAAAATAATAATTACAACAGCTCTATTAAAACATTTATTGTAACATTTACACATAGAGTTCAGACTAGGATCTATAATATTTTCTAATGTTTTAAAAGAAGTCTCTTCTGCTCAGCAAGGCTGCATTTATTTGTAAGGCAAAAATACATGCCTGATTCAAGAAGGGGGTCTGAAAAATGGCCAAAAAATATAATTTTACTAACTTATTAATTTTAAGTTAAGTTGTGTTTTATTGGTATAATGTCTGCTAGAATGTAAAAAATGTTCGGTGTTAAGTAAATATTTTTAAATTGTTGTTTTGTAAATGATTTTTTCTTTGAAAAGCAAGACAAAACAGTAAAAAGCACATTTTGGCTATTTAATTTATGCAATGGTGAAACAATTGGCAAAATGGGGGGAAAAACGTGAAAAACCGTGTTCGGTATTCGGCCTTCGGCCCAGTGTTTCATTTTGTTCGGCTTCGGCCAAGAATTTTCATTTCGGTGCATCCCTAATCTGCTATGTTTCTTCTTTAAAAAGAGACCAACCGTAGTTCTGTATTCCAAAGTGTTCAGGAATTACAACCATGTTGTAACAAGCATTGATAAACAAGTGGTCTGTTTTCAGTTAATTTATACCCCAAACTGGCAACGTATCCTGTGGGATACAAACATTAAAATAAAAATTAAAAGTTTTGAAAAAAAATTATCAAGTTGTATTATTTGTGTCCCAATAAGATGGAAAATAGCAATACATAAATTTTCTGATGTCTCTTTATGGTCTTGCCATTTTTAGGGTTAAAAGGATAGTTCACCATTTACTCATCCTCCACTTGTTCCAAATGAGCTTCTTTATTCTGTTGAACACAAAAGAAAATATTTTGAGACTTTATATGGTAACCAAACAGTTAACGGTAGTCATTGACTTCCATAGTATGGAAAAAATACTATGGAAGTCAAAAGCTACCATCAACTCTTTGGTTTCCAAGATTCTTTGAAATGGCATCTTTTGCACTTCCTTAAGCCAAGCTTGCGCAAGAACAAATGCATGAAGTGTGGTTTGACCAACATTTTACTTATGTAGTCGTGTTCAGTTAGCAGAACGTATTTGCATTAATTGCTCATTCTTAAGGAAATTGTCTTGTTCGATGAGGAAATGTAATTAAAAATGGTCTATTCCACTATAAATGTCTTGCTGACCATTTTCTTTTATTGGTCTAATATGAGTTTATCATATTTGAATTATTTACAAACGTAATGATTTTAAATGTGTAGTTAATTATGAACTTAATTATGAAGTTTTACTATGCAATTAAAATGCATGTTTCGAGAGATTTAAAACAATTATAGTGTGGTTTAGGCTTTAAAATTATTTGTAAATTATCAAATGTTTAAATCTCTTGTAAAGTGTAAACGCGAAAAGGAATGTTTATCAAACATCAAAACACAAATCTTTTTACATAAGGCGTCACTTTCAGTTAGCAGAACAAATTTGCATTAATTTCTCATGAAAATTGCCTTGCTTTCATTTTTTTCTTTCTGTTGATTTGCTCACGTTTCTTATATATTTTGTGTTCTCTGCAAACTTAATGATTTTAATTGAATAATGAACAAAGTTTAATTATAATATTAATTGTAGCTATATATAACTAAAATATTGTAGTTATAACAAACGTTTTATTATACAAGTAAAATCACATTTAAAAATATATAAATATATTTAAAACAATTATAGCGTTTGTTACACGACTATAAATTCATTGGTAAACCTCTCAAAGTGTTCATAAAACGGTTCTTATGCAGGAACGTAAAATGTCGAACTACTTTTTACGCAATATGTTGCATTCAGTTAGCAAAACGAGTTTTGCATTAAATGCTCATTAAATCCTATTAAAATGGTGTCTATTCCATTATAGACGTCTTGATGGTCTTTTTCTTTCTGTTGGCTTGTTCACGAAGTTTGTAATAAATGTAGAAATTTTATTTTGTCTAAAATTTAAAATTGTTTTTAATTTAAGTTGTTTGTATAATAAATATTACAAAATTGTTACATTAAGCTCTACAATCATTTGTAGATTTGTGTACATCCCTCAAAGTATTTGAAAAACATTTTTTATGCAAGAATGAATATGTAAAATGTTTGTAAAGCCACTTTTTATAGAAGTTGTTACCTTCAGCAGAACAAATTTGCACTAATTCCTTGTGAAACCAGTGTGCTAATTGCTGTTGAACAAATTGGATATTTAAAATTGCATTGGTTCCACTATAAATGTCTTGCTGTTCATTTTTATTAATTTTTTTTCGTTTGCAATGTTTGTCCACACTTTCTACAGAGATGCTGGCGATTCTCTCAACGACTGTCGCATCATGTTCGTAACCGAAATCTACAAGATCGAGGAGCCGGGAAGTTCGGAGGGTCCAGGAGCCTCTTCTGACAGCCCTCTCAAGAGTGAGTCTGACTTTGTGTCGTTTCGAACCTACATTTCAATTTTGCGGTATTCGGACGCAGTATGTTGAGCGCAAACTATAAGGTGCCTCGTTTCTGTCAAATCAGGGTCGAACGGACCCGAGTGCAAGGTCTGCAAAGACGACCCGAAGAAGAACTGCCGCATGTGCAACTGTCACGTTTGCGGCGTGAAGCAGGATCCCGACAAACAGCTGCTGTGCGACGAATGCGACATGGCTTTTCACACCTACTGCCTGAACCCACCGCTCACCACCATCCCTGAGGACGAGGACTGGTATACGAGTTAATCTAATAGTTTTGTCCAAAGCAGCGACAAATCAACTCAAACTCAACCTTCTGGTGAAGTCAAAAAACTCGCAAAGTTTGTCTCAAATTTATCTACGAACTTAAGTATTTTAATTGTATAATGAAGAAAGTTTGTTATAGTTAACATTTTTCATACAAATTTGTTTATACAAGATTTAAATACGTTAAAGATATTTAAAACAATAACATAGCTTAGTGTAACAATCTCTAAAATTGCTGAATTTGTAACAATAAATAAATAAAATAAGAACAAAAAATTTAATCTTGAGGGATTTGAACCAACAACCTTCTGGTGACGTCAAAAAACTCACAAAGTTTGTCTCAAATTTATCTATGAACTTCAGTATTTTAATTGTATAATGAAGGAAGTTTATAGTTAACATCTTCCATACAAACTTGTTTATACAAGATTTAAATATGTTAAAGATATTTAAAACAATTACGTAGCTTAGTGTAACAATCGCTAATATTATTTGTAAATTGCTGAATTTGTGTAAATCGCTCGTAAACTGTTCGTAAAACCGTTCTTGTGACGAAGTCTGGTAAATTAGTTCTCCGTCACTAATTGCTCGTTTAATACGTTCTTCCAAAGTAACAATAAATTGACTCTTGAAGGATATGAACCAACAACCTTCTGGTGACGTCAAAAAACTCACAAAGTTTGTCTCAAATTTATCTACGAACTTAAGTATTTTAATTGTATAATGAAGAAAGTTTGATAATTTCCATACAAATTTGTTTATTCAAGATTTAAATGTTAAAGATATTTAAAACAATTACGTAGTTTAGTGTAACAATCTCTAAAATTGCTGAATTTGTAAATCGCTCGTAAACTGTTCGTAAAACCATTCTTGAAACGAAGACTGGTAAATTAGTTCTCCTTCACTAATTATTAATTTAATACGTTCTTCCAAAGCAGCAACAAATCGACTCTTGAGGGATTTGAACCAATAACCTTCTGGTGATGTCAAAAAACTCACAAAGTTTCTCAAATTTATCTACGAACTTAAGTATTTTAATTGTATAATGAAGAAAGTTTATAGTTAACATTTTCCATACAAACTTGTTTATACAAGATTCAAATATATGAAAGATATTTAAAACAATTACGTAGCTTAGTGTAACAATCTCTAAAATTGCTGAATTTGTGTAAATCGCTCGTAAACTGTTCGTAAAACCGTTCTTGTGACGAAGACTGGTAAATTAGTTCTCCGTCACTAATTGCTCGTTTAATACGTTCTTCCAAAGCAGCAACAAATCGACTCTTGAGGGATTTGAACCAACAACCTTCTGGTGACGTCAAAAAAAAATTCTCTTAAATTTAGCTACAAACTTAAATATTTAAATTGTATAATGAAGAGAAAGTTCACTGTAGTCCACTTTGATCATAAAGTTTTGTTTATGCAGTGTTTAAAAATAAAGATCTCAATTACATAGATTTGTTACACTTGGCTCTAAAATGGAATAAATGGAATGTACAAAGTGTAAAACATTCTCGCAACAAGGACTAGTAATTAAGTTCTGCATCACTAATGACTCATCTTTTATCTAATATGTTCATTCAAAGCAACAATAAATACTCTTAAGGGTTTTGAAACAACAACCTTGTCAACATCCAACTTGTTAGCTTTAACTGTGGTTTCATGCTTAAAGTTTGTCTTGTAAATTTGTCTACAAACGTAAATATTTTAATTGTATAATGAAGAAAATTCATTAGTTAACTAACTCTTATCATACAGTTGTTTATACAATATTTAAATATATTAAAGATATTTAAAATAATTACATAGATTTGTTAAACTAAATTCTAAAATAATTTGCAAATTGTTAAATTTGTGTAAATTGCTCAGTGTTCATAAAACCATTCTTGCGACAAGGACTGGTAAACAATTTCTCCGTAACCAATTAATCACTCATTTATCTAATACATTCCTCCAAAGCAACAAAAAAATTGACTCTTGAGGGATTTGAACCAAAAACCTTCTGCCAAAATCAAAAAACTTGTTAGCTTTAGCTCTATTTTCATGTTCGCAAAGTTTGTCTCAAATTTATCTACAAACTTAATTTAATTGTATAATGAAGAAAAAAGTTAATGGTTAACATTTGCATACAATTTTGTTTATACAATATTTAAATATTAAAAGTATTTAAAACAATTACATAGTTTGGTGTAACAATCTCTGTCATTTGTAAATTGATGAAATTTGTGTAAGTGTTCATAAAACCATTCTTGTGACGATTTCTCCACTAATTACTCGTCATTTATCTAATACTTTAATTCAAAGCTACAATAAATCGACTCTTGAGGGATTTGAACCAACAACCTTCTGGCAAAATTAATATGTAAAATGTTTGTAAAACTACATTATATTAAGTTTTTGCCTTCAGTTAGTGAAACAAATTTGCGTTAATTGCTCATGAAACCATTGCGCAAATTGTCGATGAGCAAATAAAAAAAAATAAAAAATAAAATTTGAAACGTGTCGATTCCACTATAATTGTTTTTTTCGCAGGTATTGTCCTGAATGCCGTAACGATGCCAGCGAGGTGGTTCTGGCTGGAGAGAAGCTGAAGGAAAGCAAGAAGAAGGCCAAGATGGCGTCTGCGAGCTCGTCCAGTCAGAGGGACTGGGGGAAGGTGCGTTTCAGACGGACGCATGCGCAAACAGAGGTGGGATTGGTTCAGATGAAGTGTTTATGAGCCTGCTGTCTCATTTGGCAGGGTATGGCGTGTGTCGGCCGCACTAAACAGTGCACCATCGTTCCCTCCAACCATCACGGCCCCGTTCCTGGAGTCCCAGTGGGAATGCTGTGGAAATTTAGAGTGCAGGTGTGCATCTCTGATCTGCTCGAGTTTATCTTGTTTATGGTCACGAACCCTAGAAAGTGTTTTATTTAAAAAATTTGAATTTATTATTTTTTTTAATAATATTTTTTTAATTTATAGTTTCCATTATTAGTTTAATAATTGAGTAAAAGT
>NW_015552063.1:1249-4952 GCF_001515605.1 Sinocyclocheilus anshuiensis | reverse complement strand
TTGAGTAAAAGTAGTTAAAAAAAAAAAAAATATATATATATATATATATATAATTATTTTATTATTATTATTTTTTTAGGCCTTTTATAAATCATAGAAACTCTAAAAAGTACTAGTTTTATTATTAAGAATAATTATAAAATTTAGATGGTTTAATTATAGTTTCCATTATTAGTATTAGTTTTATTTAAAAAAAATAACATTAATTAAATTATAGTTTCCAAAATTAGTTTAATAGTAAATAATACTAGATTTTTTTTATAGGCCTTCTATAATCATGGAAACCCTAAAAAGTATTAGTTTTATTTATATAAAAAATTATATATTTTTTATAGTTTAATTACAGTTTCCATTATTAGTATTAGTAGCATCAATATTAGTTTTATAAAAAAAAAAGTAAATTACATGGTTTTTTTAATAAATTATAATTTCCATTATTAGTTTAATAATGGAATAAAACTAGTAAATAATGCAAAATAAAGCGTAAAATAGTTTTTCCTACCTTATCTAAATGACTTATTTTTACTCTCTTAGAAATAAGTCATAGAAAGTCTTATTTTCTTTTTTCTAAAGTTTTGTTTATGAAGATGTTTAAAACAATTACATAGTGTTTGCAACACATTTCTTTAAAATTGTATAATCACCAAGCTAATAATGTGTTTCGTAACCGTTTTATCATAAAATTAAGATATTTTTATACTACATATTTAATATAAAAATAATTTAAACAATAGTTTTAAATGGACTTACGTAATTTTTTCAATTGTTTATAATATTTAAGTATATTTGCATATTTAAATTTAAATTTATATAAAGCGATATAGATTTAAGTGTTTTTCTTTAACACTGCACAAATAATTCATAAGTTAAAAATATTTATAAAAGTCCAGTGATCAAGAAAAAGTAAATTCGTCGGTCAGTGAAAGGAGTGCGAACCCTGTTTTTTCCTGATGGTCATGCATGTGGACACGTGCTGGAGATGAATGTGATCTTGTTGTGTGTGTGATGCTCAGGTGAGTGAATCCGGCATTCACAGGCCTCACGTCGCTGGGATTCACGGCAGAAGTAACGACGGCGCTTATTCACTGGTTCTTGCCGGAGGCTATGAAGACGATGTGGTACGTCTGCAGATACTCGCCCCAAATGGGGTGTGCGATATATATCGTCTGCGATAATATCGTAATTGTTGTTTTAACGATGTGCGATTTGACATTATCGAGTATTTTGCAAAAACCATTCAAAACATCCCTACAGAGCGCACGCATACATTACGTGAAGTCTAGACTAGTGCGTGTGCGCATTTAATTCCCTGATTAAATGTAAGAATTTGACTCAAAAGATAATGGACACTTTTAGAAAAAATGGCTTTATAAAGGTAAAAATGCCCATAAAATGTAAAAATCTGTTTAAACTTATTGGAAAAGATGAATTTCTATCAGTATGAACTGACCTCCACACAGAATATGAAGAATATTAAAAACATTAGGAGTCAGCTGTCTTCGGCAGTCCTTAAGGTACCAGCACAATAACACACTCAGCAAAATATCATCTAATTATCGTCATCGATAAAATCCCAGAAAATATCGAGATATTATTTTTTGTCAATATCGCACACCCCTGGCCCCAAACCATCCTTTGAGAAGTCTTTCCCTTCCTCTGTTAACCTGTGACTCTGTCTTTATCAGGACGACGGTAACGAGTTCACCTACACGGGCTCCGGGGGTCGCGACCTCTCAGGAAACAAGAGGACGGCCGAGCAGTCCTGCGATCAGAAGCTCACCAACATGAACAGGTCCGAAACGCAGCGCTGCGCGTTCAAGACAACAATCGTAAAACTTACATGACACGATGATAAACCAGTATTCAGATAGAGATGTAATATAAAATATGGATTATTAATTATAATACTGATAATTATTGTACACTGAACCATACAAAACAAGGTTTTAACATTTAATAACTAACACAATTAATTGAATTATAGCTTTAATATTGTATCAAAGTTCATTATTCAAAATTGGTTATTAATATTTTTTTTATTACAGTAATGTAAACTGAACCAAAGAAAACAAGGAAATATGAGTTATAATGTATTAAAAAAAAGCACACTTTAACTGAATTATATCTTTTATATTGTATAAAAACATTCACTTTTTTTTTTATCATAATCAGTATGATTTAGTTATTTAACCTAATTTATTTAATTATATTTTAATGCTGTCAAACGATTAATCGTGATTGATCGCATCCCACATAAGTTTTTGTTTGCATAATATATGTGTTCTGTGTATATTTATTATGTATATATAAAGACACACACATAACATATTTTCTTAAATATATACATGCATGTGTGTATTTATATATACATAATAAATATACACAGAACATATATTATGTAAACAAAAACTTATTTTGGATGCGATTAATCGCGATTAATCGTTTGACAGCATTAAAATATAATAAAATTAATTAGGTTAAATAACTAAATCATACTGATTATGATTAATCGTTTGACAGCACTATTATATTTATACTCTGAGCGGTGCAAACTCAGGTTAGAAACATTTAAAAAGTCCTGGGAATAAGTTCTCATCCAAATGATGACAAATACGTTTTTAACACGTTTAACCCTTTAACTGTCACTTAATTGTAATATAGTGAAGTAAACTTAGGCGTCCCACAGAGGGGGACGGGTGACAGTTAAAGGGTTAATAAATAACATGTAGTTGGATCATGGCTTTTAAATCGTGTGAAATTATTAGTTTTTTTTTTTTTTAATATAGCGCTTTATACAAAGCTGCTTCTCAGTAATAATCTGGAAAATAAGTGTTAAAGATGTAATTAATGAATATTGCGTCAAAGGTTTTGCGTGAATTCTCCTGTTTTTAAGGCTTCATTCATTTGCATTGAGCTTCATGCAGTATGGAAGATATCAATGTTGCGAAGATGAAATTGCATCTGGAATAAATGTATGGGTTCTCTTGTTTTTATTGTTGATGTGTTGTTTGTAGGGCTCTTGCTCTGAACTGCAACGCGGCGGTGAACGAGAAGGAAGGCGCCGAGGCCAAAGACTGGAAGGCTGGGAAACCCGTGAGAGTCGTGCGCAGCTCCAAAGGACGCAAACACAGCAAGTACAGTCCTGAAGACGGCAACCGATACGACGGCATTTACAAGGTGAGCGATTCCTGGTGTTTTGAGCATGATGGGGCGGTTTGCACTGTTTTTACAGGGTTTCTGTGGGTATTAAACTGCTCTTAGGGTGGGTTGCACCAACAAGGATTAATTTAAGTAAAGTTTTTACAATTCATTTTAGTTTTTACATTAATTTAAAAATTTACTAAATAAATATAAGCTTTAGGGTGGGTTGCACCAACAGGGATTAATTTAAGTAAAGTTTAGAGCTAATCAAGGATTTGTTGATCTCGGTTTTATTTTAAATCGAGTTGCGTTGCACCACTTAATTTTAAACACAGATTAACAAATCAGGGATTAGAACTTTAACCTGCGATTAAAACCTCCATCTACGATTAATTTTCTCCGCCATGATGGATTTCGCCATTGCAATTAAACAGGAACAATGCTAATATTCCTAATTTTTCTTTGCTTACTACTAGGGATGCACCGATACCACTTTTTTCAGTACTCACCTGATACCGATACTTTTATTTTTGGTACTTGCCGATACCGATACCGATACCGA
>NW_015552063.1:719-917 GCF_001515605.1 Sinocyclocheilus anshuiensis | reverse complement strand
TATAAATCTCCTAACTGATATTTTCAGAAATAGAAGTCGCGTTTTTTCATCTGAAACGTGCTGCGATTTATTTTCCAATGCCACTCATATAAACACTCATGAAGCAAGCAAAACACGCGCAACGTATATTTGTACTGATGCAGAATGAGAGGGACAAGTACAGTACAGCCTAGCGCATTTCACACAGGCTGCTAGATT
>NW_015552063.1:0-145 GCF_001515605.1 Sinocyclocheilus anshuiensis | reverse complement strand
GAGTACAGGAGCTCAGTATCGGGCCCGATACCGATACCAGTATCGGTATCGGTGCATCCCTACTTACTACCAAACTCTCTTTCTGACAAAAAGTTGCTCATGTCAAAAAAGGAAATAAACTTGTAAAATATCTGCCGTCTTAATA
>NW_015552062.1:655-1643 GCF_001515605.1 Sinocyclocheilus anshuiensis | reverse complement strand
TATATATTCGATTCGGCCAATGTTACTTATTCTTTCAGTCTAAAATATATTATTTTTTATTATATTGATGATAAAAATAGACCCCTAGAGTACATTGCTAATTTCTTTATTTTATATGGCAAATTCTTTATTCATAAACAAAAGTTTGCAAATAATATTCCATCCTATCCCCATTTTAAAACTGAATTAATATCACTTCTTAAATCTCTTAGTTATATAAATAACAAAAAATCCCAAAGATTTATAAAATATTATGAAGAAATGTTTAAAGAAAATACATGTATTTAAAAGCTTTCCCTGTATATTGTTTGTATGTTATTGTTTCAATAGTGGTAATGTATGCATTCTTCCCTGTATATTAATGTTTGTATATTATTGTTTCAATATTGGTAATGTATGCATTTTCGTGTCTCCTTGTCTTGTCATCTTTTGTTTTTCATTGTTTTTTTGTATAATATTTTAGTTTTCTCTCTCTTTGTTTTATTAAATGTATTTGTATGTAATTCCTTGACAATGTTCTTATGTTATTGAGCTTTTATAAAGAATATCTCTTTGGATTTGAGACTTTAGTCTTCTTTAGTCTTCTTTATGCACCAAGAGTTTTAACACTCCAAAGAGAAAGGAAAAATTGAAATTGCATCATATGACCACTTTAATGGAACAACTTGTAAGTAAATCAAAACAACTGTGACAATTTCTTATTTGCTTTTTGAGTGTTGTAAGAATATCATGATAAAGGAATGTTTTCATTTTTGGGAACGCTGTTTTTACACAGCGCTGTAAAGCGCGGCATTTCCCTAGTGCTTTTGAATGCGCATTTTGAATAACGTAGACTAACCATGTTCCGTACACTAGGGATGGGCACACTAGGGATGGCGATACCCCTTATTTTGTTTTCGATACGATACCGATCTTTTTCAAGGCAGTATCGTCGATATCGATACCGATTCGATACTTCTGCACTAAACTTTTAAATTATGAAATTTAT
>NW_015552062.1:0-165 GCF_001515605.1 Sinocyclocheilus anshuiensis | reverse complement strand
TGTTACTTTTTTGTAACATATATCATCACATTTTTATATTAGTGCTACCAGTATTACAACATTAATATTCTAACTAATTTGTAACATTTGAACTTTTGATTTAGTGCAATATTTTGTACCGCCAGTGAATGGCTGTTGCATGCATAAAATGCAACCTTTTTATTC
>NW_015552061.1:0-940 GCF_001515605.1 Sinocyclocheilus anshuiensis | reverse complement strand
AATACAATTATATTTTGTATTTTTACACTATGTAATATTCTGTTTTTTAAAACCAATAAATCTCATCAAGTTAGTGTTTTTACGTATTTTCACATTTATTCCAAAGTACAGTATGTCACCATAGCACAACTCTATCCCCTGATTCAATCCGTTCACACTTCTCTGGGCACTGGCCACCCAGGGGCCAACAGCACCATCTCGCTGCTGAAGGATCGCTTCTGGTGGCCCAATATGGCCAGGGATGTGAGAAGGTTCGTCCGAGGCTGTTCTGAATGCACCATCTCCAAGAGCCCACGCCACCTACCATCTGGCAAGCTTCTTCCGCTGCCCGTTCCCAACCGCCCTTGGTCACACCTAGGAGTTGACTTCATCACCAATCTCCCGGCCTCGGATGGTAACACATGTGTTCTAGTAGTCATTGATCGATTCTCTAAATCCTGTCGTATTCTCCCCCTCAAGGGCCTACCCACAGCTATGGAAACCGCGGAGATCATGTTTAATAACATCTTCAGATACTACGGAATTCCTGAAGATTAACAACATCTTCAGATATTACAGAATCCCAGAAGACATTGTCTCAGACCGTGGCCCACAGTTCATTTCCAGGGTATGGAAGGCATTTTTCTCCCTCCTAGGTGTGACCATAAGCCTCTCGTCAGGATACCATCCCCAGTCTAACGGGCAGACGGAAAGGAAAATCCAAGAAATCGGGCGTTTCCTACGAACCTTCTGCCATGGCCACCAGAAATCTTGGAACCAGTTCCTAGGCTGGACCGAGTACGTGCAAAACTCTCTTCATCAGTCATCCACTGGACTCACTCCCTTCCAGTGCGTACTCGGGTACCAGCCTCCCCTATTCCCCTGATCCGGGGAACCGTCGGATGTTCCCTCTGTTGATTACTGGTTCCAAGAGAGCGAGAGGGTCTGGGACGCAGCTCAC
>NW_015552060.1:0-515 GCF_001515605.1 Sinocyclocheilus anshuiensis | reverse complement strand
GGGCTGCCGAATCTCCGAACGCGTGCATGTTGAGGGGCGAGCTGAAATATAGTACTATAATGTCTTCAGCCGTTTGCAACAAAACTAAGCTTAGAAGCCTACTAATGTCTTCATCCGTTTGCAACAAAACTATAACGTGAATATGAATTAAGAATTTATAGTGCTATATCTCAGCTTAATTAATCATAATTATATTGTATTCACGGTTTAAAAAAATCTGTAAAAATTACACGGAAATGTGCACTGAAAGAATTTGCGTATTTTAATTATACCCGTCATGTTTGTGGTTTTTCATCATTATACAGTCTGTTTAAATAAATATTCAGAAACACATGCAGTGCTACTTTTAGTTTTTTTCTGTTTAACTTTTATTAAACTGCAGATCAAAATAGAATAGGCCTATACCCTAAATAAGGATAAATTATATTGGAACACATCTAAAAAATAATCGCATACACAGATGCATGTTGCATTACAGTAGTCAGCGCCGAACAACAGGCAAATAAAATATAAAC
>NW_015552059.1:0-495 GCF_001515605.1 Sinocyclocheilus anshuiensis | reverse complement strand
TGCCGTCTTACGGCTCGTTGTAGATGAGTATGTGCTCGATTCCAGATCTCCTCACTGCGCCGTAACCATTCAGTGACTGAGGGAAGATTCGAAGGTTCTCTGCGCCGTAACCATTCAGTGACTGAGGGAAGATTCAAAGGTTCTCCTGACCAGGGGAAAAGAGGTGGTTGGTAGCCCAGTACGCATCTGAAAGGTGTCAGACCAGTGGCAGGTTTTTGAAGAGAGTTCTGAGCATACTCGGCCCACATCAAGTACTTGCTCCAGTCAGTCTGATTATTCTGGCAGTAGGTTCTGAGGAAGCGAGTGAGTTCCTGGTTCAGTCGCTCTGTTTGCCCATTGGACTGGGGATGATAACCGGAGGTGAGGCTGACGTTTACGTTGAGAAGTCTAAAGAAGGCTGACCAGACTCGAGAGGTGAACTGAGGACCCCTATCAGACACAATGTCCTCAGGTAGGCCATAGAACCGGAACACATAGTTGCATAGTGTTTCAGCA
>NW_015552058.1:0-551 GCF_001515605.1 Sinocyclocheilus anshuiensis | reverse complement strand
ATCGACGATTCAAAATCCATGTTTCAAGATCGATGCATATGCATCATCAGGCTTGGCCTGGATCCTGACCATTTCTTCTTATGTATGTGAAATTTCCCCAAAATAATAAAAAGCTGTACAAATAAAGTAAAATTATTATTATTACTTTCACTGGAATAATACATACATATATCAAAATTATTTAACTTGAATATAATATTTGTTTTCCTTCTAATGAAATTTTCCATATCCACCCAGAAAATCCTTGTGTAAACACAGTTACAAAACAGATGGACAATAGACTCCTTTTCCACTGAACAAAAATCACAGGAATAATCAATATCCAAATTAAATCTCTCTAACACACTTTTAGCTGGATATATACCATGTAAAATTTTAAATGTAACCTCTTTATTATTTAAACAGTATATTTCACAAATACACCAAGCTTTATTCCAATTTATATTTCTAAATACATTGGTCCACAATAAGCTTTAATAAGTAGCTGTATCACCTGTTATAATATTCTGTTATAATATTCCTAATATATTTATTAGTACAACTTTGTTTAA
>NW_015552057.1:0-531 GCF_001515605.1 Sinocyclocheilus anshuiensis | reverse complement strand
CAAAAAAATAGAGTAAGGAGCCATTGGCTCCTATAAGAAAAAAACGTAGGTGCCAAATTATTTTTTTAGGTGCCTCAGAATAAACGTGTTTTATTCATTTTATTATTTTTATTTTTTACTTTTTTACATTTTAACATTTCAATCATACTGTCATGTGTTTATGTCTCATCTTTTCTTGACATTATCAGCATTTTAATCCATCTTGTAGATGACCTGGGTACTAAGGTTCACTTAAAGTGGGAAGTAAATGTCTTTTCCAACTTGAAATGTACAGTCACAAAGAATTGTTCATTACACAGAATCTGTACCAATATCATGGACCATAAGCATCACTTGGCCACTGAGTGTAGTTTGGGCTCCTCCTCAATGCATCCTGTAAATGTTGTCATACACTCTTAAAATAAAGGTGCTTCACGATGCCATAGAAGAACCTTTTTTTGTCTAAATGGTTTCATAAAGAACCTATAACATCTGAAGAACCTTTACGTTTCACAAAAGGTCCTTTGTGGCGAAAGAAGGTTCTTCAGATTA
>NW_015552056.1:0-1288 GCF_001515605.1 Sinocyclocheilus anshuiensis | reverse complement strand
AATCAAATGGCTAAATCTCTTCCTCTCTCTTCATTCCCCTTTAAGTTAGCCTTGGATGGGTTCAAATACCTGGGCATATTTATTACCAATTCGTTTAAAGGTTTGTTTTTTAAGAATTTTATAATTAATTCTATTAAGATCTGGCATCAATTCAGGAAACAATTCGGTTCACACAAAGCCTCCATTTACATGCCAATTTCCAATAATCATTTATTTCCTCCATCCCTTTCAGACCGGGTTTTCGATATTTGGGCAACTAAGGGTCTTTTTACGTTGAACGATTTGTATGAAAAAGAAATCTTCTCCTCTTTCCCCTCTTTATCAGTTAAATTCAACCTTCCTAATAGCCATCTTTTTAGTTTTTTTCAAGTGAGGCACTTTATTCAAAAATTATTTCCCCATTTCCCAAATCGGCCCCCTGAATCAGAACTTGATTTAATTCTTACTCTCGACCCTGGTCAAAGACGGCTGATATCTACCATTTATGGTAAAATAACTTCCCTTACTCCATCTCCAGTTGACTCTCTTAAGCATTTCTGTATCTGGTTACTGCTAGTGTTTATCACCCGATAGTTATTTCAGATCATGCTCCCACGTCGATTGATATCAATCTCCCACTTAGTGTTACATCGGAGGACCAGTGGAAGAACATTCTTGGATTAATTCATTCTTCATCTATCTGTGCTAGACATGCCCTAATACAATGTTAAGTGCTTCACAGAGCTCACTTCACTAATGCTAAACTGGCTAAAATATTTCGTAAAAGAAGTGATACCTGCAATAGATGGAAACAATCTCCAGCTGATCATCTCCATATGTTCTGGTCTTGCCGAATGCTAACTCCAGCTGATCATCTCCATATGTTCTGGTCTTGCCGAATGCTAACAGACTATTGGTTTGACATTTTTAGAACACTCTCACAGGCCCTTAATACCACTATTGCCCCTAACGCGTTGACTGTCCTGTTTGGCCTTTCCCCAACTTCAATTGCATCACCTGCAGTGCACTGCGTCATTGCCTTTACCACTTTGTTGGCCAGGCGTGCTATCCTCTTTAAATGGAAACATGCCGCTCCCCCATCACATGAGGATTGGACACGAGAGGTATTGCAATGTACCCACCTAGAAAAAATTAGACATTCTTCCAAAGGATCACTGAGGGCCTTTTACAAAATGTGGAGCCCTATATTATGTACTATTGAGAACCTTACTGCTTTTTGATATCCTTATTTTATTATTTGTATTTTTTATTTTTTGTGTGTTATTTCGGTGGCCCTTGGGGTGGGTTA
>NW_015552055.1:0-1176 GCF_001515605.1 Sinocyclocheilus anshuiensis | reverse complement strand
AGATGAATTGGGGAGGGACTAGGAGAGAAGAAATAGCAATGACAAAATTAAGAATAGGACACAGTAATTTAAATAGTACATTACACATTATAGGAAAGCATCCTACTGGTTTTTGTGAATATTGTCAGACATTAGAAACCATAGAACATGTAATTTTAAGTTGCAGAAGTTATGAAGAGCAGAGGAGAAATATGATGGAAGAATTAAGAAGAGATGGGTTGGCAGGGACAGGTATTAAAGATATACTGCGAAGTGGGGTGATTAGACAAAGGAGGAAAAATATTTGTAATTTCTTAATTAGAACGGGTTTGATGAGGGAAATATGATCGCGGAAAACAAGCTGGAGGAAATAAACTGGAACAACATCGCAGGAGAATAATCCAGAAGATGGCGGTAATGCAACGCTCTTGGATGCAAGCTGCCGTTAAACCTCAAAGAAGAATCTGCAGCACGGCAAGATTTAATATATGAAGTATTACAGTACTTGTTTAGAATTAGACAATCAGGGATAATGGTATACTTCCTATGGGTACCGGCTCATACTGGGGTGGAGGGAAATGAGGAAGTGGACTGCTTGGCTAAGATGGCTCTGAAGCACTCACATAGTGAAATTATTATAGCAATTAGCAAATCTGAAATCAAGAGAATAATAGCAATTGAAGTAAGAAAGATATGGCAAAAGTTATGGGATAGTGGAATGAAAGGAAGGCAACTTTACCAGATACAGGGGTGTGTAGGTGACGAGAGAATAAGATGTGGGAGTAGGAAGAAATATGTTATTATAACAAGAATGAGGATTGGACATTCAGCTTTAAATTTCAATTTACACAAAATAGGGAAACATGAAAATGGAAGATGTGATAAATGTGGGAATCCAGAAACAGTAAAGCACATTCTTCTAGAATGCAATGCGTATGAAAGAGAAAGAAATCAACTTAATCATAAATTAGGTTTGATGGGATATGATGAAGTATCACTCAAGATATTACTATATAGACAAATGCAATCAAGAATTAAAGAAGAAGTGTTAAATTATCTAAAAAAGACAGGAAATATGGAAAGAATATAAATTGTAATTGTGGTATTTTTTGTTTTCACTTTTTTTATTATAAAGAATTATTTTAATATGATATATATATATATATATATATATATATATATCCTTCTCTCTACCAA
>NW_015552054.1:0-1244 GCF_001515605.1 Sinocyclocheilus anshuiensis | reverse complement strand
AAAGCAATAGAAATGTAGTAACTAAGTCATTTCCCCAGATAATCGTTTCATATCGGGCTCTGCACTTTGCAGGGCTGCGGGACACAGGACAGATCTTGTTTCATATCGTGCTTTGCAGGGCTGTGGGACACAGGACAGATAGGCTATAGGCTATTCATTCCTACAACTTGTTAATTCGTTCCTATGACTTATTAATTTGTGGCCACTGTCCATGTTTCATTAATTTTGTTCCTTAACCCATGATTTAACTAAAATGAGGGAACAAATTCATAAATCGAACGAATTCTTAATTCACGGCCATGAAATCTTTCATTTCCCTTAGATGCGAAAACAGTGATAAAAAGTGAATGACAATAAAATAAACCTGCGAAATTAGAGGGTTAGACGGTGAGGATTTAGGAAAAGAAACAGTGCCTAAATATGGTTGAATTTGTGTAAATTCGTGACCAACCGGCAAACCAGAACAAAGCCACGTGAATGTACACTGTAAAACCCGCCAAGTTAGGTTAACTCAAACCGTTTGAAGAAACCGATTGCCTTAAACCATTTAAGTTTTGAAACCAATACATATGAGTACTGCTAACTTTAAAATATAAGTGCACATGACTCAATATTTATGTGTTGATTTAGTCAATAAATCAGAGTACTGGTAACTTAAAAATGTTAAGTTCAGTAAACAAACCTTATGAGTTCAATTAATAAAATCTAATTGAGTTCAAACAACTTAACTCAGTTCAAATAGCTACTCAAATGGTTTAAGGAAACCGATTGCCTTAAATGGTTTAAGTTGACTGAACTCACATTAATAAAGTTACATAAGACTAAGCAAAAACTAACATTTGTATAAAGCAATGAGGACAGGACAAGGTTATTTTGAATAGTATCTATTGAAATAAAACATTTATTTCACTCAAAGTTTATCAACATGTGGGCTGTGCAGCACAACAAAATACAATATTAAAACAATGTTATCAAAAATACAATTTTCCATGGAATAAATCAACAATTCCTTTAATACTTGAACACTTCATTTTAAAAAAATTCAACAACTGCTCTTCCATGGAATAAATCACCAATTCCTTTTATACTTGAACACTTCATTTAAAAAAAAATCAACAACTGCTCTTTTAACATACTGTGCAAATTCATCTGCACTCTTAACAGTACCAGTAACATGGTGGATTTCATAATACTAATTAAAAAGTTCATTTTTAAGTGCCAGCAATTTTGGCCTAGCCTTCCCG
>NW_015552053.1:348-510 GCF_001515605.1 Sinocyclocheilus anshuiensis | reverse complement strand
AGCTATCCAGTGCGCTGTGATTGGCCAAATACCTCAAGCGTGTGAAGGAAATGTTACTCCCCTTACCATATTGTGATGCCCTGTCCAGCCGAAGCGACGAGACAAAAACATTAAAACCCATTATAAACGAGGCATTTGTTGCATCCAGTGGGGACATAATTA
>NW_015552053.1:0-154 GCF_001515605.1 Sinocyclocheilus anshuiensis | reverse complement strand
CAATGGCAAATTCTTTAAATATAAAAAAACGTACTTACAGTCTGTGAGTCAGAACAGCCGGCATTGTAGTCTTCCAGGTTCAGGAAACAGTCTTCCATAAAATGCGCTGGACACTAGGGCTGCACGATTAATCGAATGCGATTGTCATGCGCAT
>NW_015552052.1:0-551 GCF_001515605.1 Sinocyclocheilus anshuiensis | reverse complement strand
GTAAAATCTGAGAATTTATTAGCCATTGGCTAATATTAGACATCAGTTAGTCGCCCAGAGTGAAGATTTAGTCGCATATGCGAGTGATTTACTCGCAATGTAGAGGGTTGTGAACTAATGATCCGTTAAGCATTAATGTTTGTTACTGATTTATTAATGAAAGTTATTATAAAGTGTTACCGAAATTTCAGTCTTGCCATTTCTTTCTCGCACTAAATTGTTATTTTATATATAGGCTATAACTTGAAAACCAAGTAGTGTATTATATCTGTGCAACAGTTATTGAGCCTTTCTTTTAACAGTTTTAAATTTCAGTTACTGTGCACGTTAAAAACAATTTAGTCTTTTCTACGCCCGTGTTTTGTTCTCACAGACACCCGGTAGCAAGTAACAAAACAACATTAAACTCCGGCAAGAAGTTAAAGTCCTTTTTGCAAAATCATAGACATGTATTTACAAATCAAGTATAATGGGACACAGAATGATCTTGGAGAGAGCTTTACCGAGCTGACTAGTGTTGTCAAAAGACCCGGTATTTCGGTACCAAGTCG
>NW_015552051.1:757-919 GCF_001515605.1 Sinocyclocheilus anshuiensis | reverse complement strand
TTTTAGAAGAAAACAAACATAACCCCAGGTATTTATTCAATACATTAGCTAAATTAACGAAAAACAAAGCATCAACAAGTGTTGACATTTCCAAACAGCACAGCAGTAATGACTTTATGAACAACTTTACTTCCAAGATCGATACTTTTAGAGATACAATTT
>NW_015552051.1:0-527 GCF_001515605.1 Sinocyclocheilus anshuiensis | reverse complement strand
AGAATACTTTTTGTGCACAAAGAAAACAAAAATAACAACTTTATTCAACAATTTCTTCTCTTCCGTGTCAGTGTCTGTCGCATGCGTTGTGGTACTCTCGTGAATGGCGGCGGACGCTGACACCAAAGAAGTAGTTAATTACAGACCGATCTCGAATCTCCCTTTTCTGTCCAAGATACTACAAAAGGTAGTATCCTCACAATTATATTCCTTCTTAGAGAAAAATGGTATCTGTGAGGATTTCGAGTCAGGGTTTAGACCGTATCATAGTACTGAGACTGCTCTCATTAGAGTTACAAATGACCTGCTCTTATCATCTGATCGTGGTTGTATCTCTCTATATGTGCTATTGGATCTTAGCGCTGCGTTCGACACTATTGACCACAACATTCTTTTGAATAGACTAGAAAACTTTGTTGCCATTAATGGAAGTGCATTAGCATGGTTCAAACTTACTTATCGTACAAACGTACTTATCTGATCGCCATCAATTCGTAGCAGTGAATGAAGAGGTATCATATCAATCA
>NW_015552050.1:0-792 GCF_001515605.1 Sinocyclocheilus anshuiensis | reverse complement strand
GTCACTGAGTTATTCCTGTGTTATTACTGTGTTATTCCTGTGTTACTAATGCGTTATTACTGTGTTATTCCTGTGTTATTACTTTGTTATTCCTGTGTTATTACTGTGTTATTTCTATTATTACTGTGTTATTACTGCATTATTACGGTGTTATTCCTGTATTATTACTGTGTTATTACTGTGTTATTACTGAATTATTTCTGTGTTATTACTTTGTTATTCCTGTGTTATTACTGTGTTATTCCTGTGTTATAACTGTGTTATTACTGCGTTATTACTGTGTTATTACTGTGTTATTACTGTGTTATTACTGCGTTATTACTGAATTGTTCCTGTCTTATTACTGTTATTCCTCTGTTATTCCTGTTATTACTGAGTTATTCCTGAGTTATTACTGTGTTAATCCTGCATTATTCCTGTGTTATTACTTAATTATTTCTGTGTTATTACTGTGTTATTACTTTGTGATTCCTGTGTCATTTCTGTGTTATTACTGTGTTATTAATGTGTTATTACTGAAATATTACTTTGTTATTACTGTGTTATTACTGCGTTATTACTGAATTGTTCCTGTCTTATTACTGTTATTCCTCTGTTATTCCTGTTATTACTGAGTTATTCCTGAGTTATTACTGTGTTAATCCTGCATTATTCCTGTGTTATTACTTAATTATTTCTGTGTTATTACTGTATTATTACTGTGTTATTCCTGTGTTATTACTGTGTTATTACTGCGTTATTCCTTTTTTATTACTGTGTTATTACTGCGTTATTCCTGAGTAATTTCTGTTA
>NW_015552049.1:340-578 GCF_001515605.1 Sinocyclocheilus anshuiensis | reverse complement strand
GAACCTGGAGATTTGGTTTGGTCCTCACACTGCACATAGTGTAAACCATAAAATACAACTATAAAAAATAAATTAATCGTAGTGATAATATTGTTGCATTTTATTTATTTAGTTTTTTTTTTATATAAAATAATAAAGTGTGATAATACTATTATATTTTTAAATAAAAAGGGAGTATTAAATACAAATACAACTATTTTATAGTAAATTTAAAAATAAAATGCTAATATTTTTATTA
>NW_015552049.1:0-167 GCF_001515605.1 Sinocyclocheilus anshuiensis | reverse complement strand
TTTGCATTGTGCTTTGAAAACGGCAGCGGGTAGCCTAGATTTATGCTTTCAGTTTGAATAGAAATCTTATACAGTATGACAGTTTGTCTATCTAAACTGGTAATTGTGCATTAACAGCTGTAAACCATGTCGGTACGCAAATGCGCTGTCAGAACTTATTTACACAG
>NW_015552048.1:382-499 GCF_001515605.1 Sinocyclocheilus anshuiensis | reverse complement strand
TTTGTGTCAGTACGTCATAAATAGAACAAGGCATCCGTTTAATGTCGGGTTTTGTCATGTCGCGCCCTATACAGTCTGGAGTCACTGATTATAATGGTTCTACTGTATTTTGCCGCT
>NW_015552048.1:0-166 GCF_001515605.1 Sinocyclocheilus anshuiensis | reverse complement strand
TAATAAGTTATTCTCTCTATGCTATTTTTCAATGTTTCAAGTGATGCAGGTGTTTTTTTCCCTGTAGGTTTTTTTTAATTAAAAAAACATCAATTTTTCATAATGTTTAGTGAAATTATTTGGTGCGACCAAAAAAGTTTGAGAACCACTGGTCTAAAGTTAACAG
>NW_015552047.1:0-893 GCF_001515605.1 Sinocyclocheilus anshuiensis | reverse complement strand
TGAATATACTAATCAAGGTCTAAGGGTTACTGGAGGTGAGCTACAAGCAGGTGAGTTTTCTAGTAACCGCCTCAGAGGAGAGAGTGTGTATTGTGAATGTATTTTTCCATAACTGTGTTTCTTTAGTTTATCACTAGTGTTTTTTTTGTCTGCTTTTCAGTTAAGACTCAATGTTGGCATGTTCTGAAGGAATTTGATTCTTATTTTATTCACAAACGATCTGTGAGTTTGAGGATTAATAGTTAATTGCTTTTTCAAGTGCTTCCTTGTCGCTGGAAATGGGTGAGTAACATTCAGAAATTCATCCACACAATGCTTGTATAGGTTTATTTGTATATTTATTTGGTTCTGAGCAGTGCTGAATTATAATGGTTTAAATTGTGGATCCAGACCAAACGCAGTGGTTGTGAAGCATTTCTGTGTATGTAATTAATCTGAGTAAAGCGCCATTTTTGTTAAATCACTGATATTCAACATCCTCAGGAATTGATAAGAGTAAATGTGTATTGACAGAAATTATGCTATAGCACCATGTGCAGAAAATTTCCTTTTTAAAATGTCATCTCAAATTGTTGACAGTGCCTGAAGTCTGGTATTAAACCCATTTTTGTAAAACATTCTATTCAGGAGACTCAACAGCTGCCCAGGTGAGAGTCCTCCAAAGATTTGACTAAACCGCCCTTACAATATTTGGTTATAGGAAAAGTTTGAAATCCATATAGCAATGTGCACACTAAATAGTTTCAGGGTTTTTTCATTCATGGCTGCATTGATAACTGCTTGTCAATGTCAGTTTACCGTCTTGTGACACTACTCCGTGTGTTTCTCTGCACAGGCCCGGTGCACCTAGGACACGATCTTCCCAGATGTCCTTCACTCTGGCGCCGGGACAC
>NW_015552046.1:360-542 GCF_001515605.1 Sinocyclocheilus anshuiensis | reverse complement strand
CCATGCGCCTTATGCTGCTTTATATATTTTTTTACATTTTACCTTTTTTGCATAATTGTATAGTTGTATTTTATATTTAAATCTGTATCTATCTGTATTTATGTTCTACTGTTAGTGTTATCTGTATGCACCAAGGGTCTGAGAGTAACGCAATTTCAATTCTCTGTGTGTATGTGCTGTAC
>NW_015552046.1:0-157 GCF_001515605.1 Sinocyclocheilus anshuiensis | reverse complement strand
GGAGTGGTGTGCTTACCATCTCCTGAAGAGCAGGTCCCTCCACCTCTGGGTTGCCCGTCTCAGGGCCTCTTGCTCTTTTGCATGCCACCAGGTTTGGCGGGGGCCTGGACGAGCGGGGCGGCTGCCCTGCGACCGACTCCACGGCGCAGCTTTGCTG
>NW_015552045.1:0-579 GCF_001515605.1 Sinocyclocheilus anshuiensis | reverse complement strand
AGCTCTTCGAAGGCGTATTTTGGAGCACTGGACATCCCTCTACCATGGCCAGGGGAATTAGCTCAAATGGTAGAGCGTTCGCTTAGCATGCAAATTAGCTCAAATGGTAGAGTGCTCGCTTAGCATGCGAGGGGTAGTGGGATCGATGCCCGCATTCTCCAAGCTGGGTCCTACCCTTTTATGCTCACTTCCCTAAAGAGACAAACTGTGCTTAGACACTACGAAGCAAAGCTCCCTACGTGAGCTTTTGGGGCTCACTGCAGCAGGAAAGTTTTTTTGGACCGGGTCTTGCGCACATTGGTGGCAAAAGCAGGTCCCACCGAGATTTGAACTCGAATCGCTGGATTCAGAGCGCTAACCATTACACCATGGAACCTTGACAGGAGCAGCTGTTGCTCACAGGGCCACAAAGACTAAATCACTTACAGGCTCGCCAGCACCACCACCAAACTTTTTTTCTTTTCCTGCTGCAAGAAAGCACGCAGGTTCCACCAAAACTTGAACATGGATCGCTGAATTCAAAGTCCAGAGTGGTAACCATTACACCATGGAATGACACCATTACACCTGGGAGACAGG
>NW_015552044.1:0-649 GCF_001515605.1 Sinocyclocheilus anshuiensis | reverse complement strand
TCTTTGCGAGACAAACATTTTCTCCACAAAACTCAGTTCGCGCGTTTGCAAAACGCACTTTTGCGTGCTCAAAATATGATCTTTCGTCCGCAGAATTGTGGCAGAGATGTAATCCCATAATTTACGTTCAGTGGATACTGTCCAAAATGGTGCTTTTCTGGGCCTTGATCGTGTAAGTACCCTTGCTGTCTATGGGAGGGTCAGAGAACTCTCAGATTCCATCAAAACATCTTAATTCGTGTTCCGAAGATGAACGGAAGTCTTACGGGTTTGAAACGACATGAGGGTGAGTAATTAATGATACAATTTTCATTGAACTATCCCTTTAAAGTGTTTGAATCCATGTAAATTAACAGTTAAAGCACTATTTGTCTGCTAATAATATCTTAAGTCAAACTTAATAAGGTTTTAGACGAGGACATAGTACTATTACTGCCGCAATGTCAGTCACTAATGATATTATCACTGCATCTGGCACTCAGCTTAAAAGGGTTGCATCTTATAAATATCTTGGTTTCTGGATTGATGATAATTAGATTTTTAGTACTCGCATTGATAGTCTTTTTAAAAAATTGAGACCAAAGCTATATGCTTTTATTTTCGTTTAAAGGGGTCATATGACGTTGCTGAAAATAACATTATGTTGTGT
>NW_015552043.1:0-586 GCF_001515605.1 Sinocyclocheilus anshuiensis | reverse complement strand
TTGCATAAACCAACTTTCTCTTACAGAGAAAGAAGGTTTTCAGCACATGTGGGCTTGCATTCTCGTCATTTGCATAGTTGCACTAACATGTTGTTACTGTTCACAGAAGCATTAAACTAAGCTTCTTGTGCTTAGAAGCTCTAACATAACTTCATGAGCATACAACTTCTAACACATTAAAATCTGTCTTTCTGAATCGCAAAAACATTTCATTACAAATGTTAGAAACACCTTTCATGTGGGCAAGCTTTAGTCTTAACATTGCTTAAACCAACTTTCTCTCACAGACAAAGAAGGTTTTCAGCATATGTGGGCTTGCATTCTCTTCATTTGCTTAGTTGCACTAACATCGTGTTACTGTTCACAGAAGCACTAAACTAAGCTTCTTGTCCTTAGAAGCTCTAACATAACTTAATGAGCATAAAACTCCTAACACATGATGGCTTTCATTCATGACTTCATGGATGAACAACACCTTAATTAAGACATTAAGTAAGGTGAGTACATCGTGATTTATGATTTATTACACATAATCATGATATTTTCTTTGTTCACAAAAAAACAAGGTCTTTACTATCCATTGTGG
>NW_015552042.1:727-1274 GCF_001515605.1 Sinocyclocheilus anshuiensis | reverse complement strand
TCAGTATGTTATTCTTATTTAGTAGGGGTCATTTTTTAGGATTCTGTACTTAAGTCTCTGAGAACCTGATACCTTGTACTTCTGGAGACTCCAGGTAGGTTGCAGTTCTGGAAAATGGTGGCGCTGGAGACTAAATGGTTCCTGGTGATTTCACCCCTAATTCTTCACCTTAATTCCTAATTATTTTGCAGTTAAAGAACCTGACACCTTGTACTTCTGGAGACTCCAGGTAGATTGCAGTTCTGGAAAATGGTGGCTCTGGAGACTAAATGGTTCCTGGTGATTTCACACCTAATTCTTCACCTTAATTCCTAATTCTTTTGCAGATAACATGCATCTTTTCTTCTCCACATGTTTTTGACTGACCCTGCTGACCCACTGAGCATTTTGCTGTCCAGTGGTTATGCATTAACTTTGCAATTTCTAGTATTGTATTAGTATTGAATAGTTCTCATGGGCATTTAATAATGTTTGACTTTCAGTCTGAGTTAAATCTCTTTTTTGGCTCATTTTATCTGTAAAAGAAAATCTGCTTAATAATTATGCA
>NW_015552042.1:367-557 GCF_001515605.1 Sinocyclocheilus anshuiensis | reverse complement strand
CTTGGAAAAAAATATGATCAGAATATCAACTTGCATAATAATTATGCATGCACTGTATTTGTCCTCTTCTGCTATCGAGGTAATGCAAGGAATGTTGTAATTGGTTGTCAACGCAGCCAATCAGAATTTAGCAGCCTCTGTCTCTGATTGGCTGGAATTATGGCATATTGTAATGCTGGGTTGTGTTGAG
>NW_015552042.1:0-216 GCF_001515605.1 Sinocyclocheilus anshuiensis | reverse complement strand
CCAAAAACTTATTTTAAATGCAAAATTGATTTTCGTGCGCTCGAAATACTTTCTTCTTTGCGAGACAAACATTTGCTCCACAAAACTCAGTTCGTGTGCGTGCAAAACGCACTTTTGCGCGCTCAAAATATGATCTTTCACCCGCAGACTTGCGGCAGAGATGTAATCCCATACATTTCCGCCACCTACTGGGATGGAGTGTGAGGCCTCGATGAA
>NW_015552041.1:438-856 GCF_001515605.1 Sinocyclocheilus anshuiensis | reverse complement strand
CAGGCCCCCGGCACGACACTGCAAAAAGATTCCTGGATGTCCGGGATCCAGGATATCCCCTCTTGCTGAGGCATTGAGCGGTAAGTATAGGTGGCATTTGCGAGAACCTTCTTGTGTGATGCTGTCTCAGGCAGTGCTCCCCTCGCCTTAGAGGGTCGTATTTGAGCTTGCCTCTCCCGTTTGGCCCAGTACCTCCGGGTATCTGTGATCAGATGCCTGGAAATTTAAATCCATGCTATGGCAAGTGCACACGCTAAGCTCTGTGCACTTTCTGAAACCCACATAGTGGTAAGTGCGCACGTTGAACACTTTGCGCACTTTCTAAAATCCACAGTAGTGGTAAGTGTGCACGCTGAGCACTTTGCGCACTTTCTAAAATCCACATAAGTGGTAAGTGTGCACGCTAGACTTTGCGCAC
>NW_015552041.1:0-141 GCF_001515605.1 Sinocyclocheilus anshuiensis | reverse complement strand
AGTTCTCTGTTTTCCCAGAGCACCTGGAACCAGTAGCATCAGGTGAACTAGGCCCTTCCAAAATCTGCCTCTCTGATGCGCTGAGTTTTTGGCTAACTTGCAGTACTCTTACCTCTGATTTCTAACGATCATGCTGGGTGA
>NW_015552040.1:672-4037 GCF_001515605.1 Sinocyclocheilus anshuiensis | reverse complement strand
AAATAATGTTCTTTTTAGCAACATCATATGACCCCTTTAAGACTGAATGCACAGATCTAATATACTGACAAGCATTTGATTACTTTTTCCAACTGTTTATATTCATTAAAGACATGATTGACTGCAATATAAGTAAAAACATGCAAAGATGGACATTTTGACATTTTTGCAAACCCTAAGCAGTAGCCTATACTTGGCCCCCTGGTGGTTTGAGTGTCGTATGCAACTTGCGTACTTTGCATATAGGTAGGACCAGCACTGCTGAATTGTCTTTCATTTTAGGTTGAATTTGGCAAATGCTGTGGCCAGTAACTGTTTATTCTCTGTGCAGTCAATCCTCAGACTAAGATGATGCAGACAGTGGTCAGTGTGACTAGTGAGCACTCTAGCTGCTGAATTTTGAACCAGCTAGAGCTTATTTGTTAACCCTGCAACATTTATAAGGAGAAAGAAGGCTATGATTATCATCAACAATTTGTGAATGCAACAAAACAAAGTGAAACCAACAACCAGGTACGTAATTGTGGAAAACAATGTAATGGTACAGCCATCCTTCAAGATCTAGATGGGTAGAGGTCCTAAAGAAAGTAAAAAAAAAAGTGTGCTACATCTGATCATTATTTTCATGACTACGTTTACTTTTATTTGCGTCCTTCATCTCTTTATACTTCACTGTAAGGATTTTGTGTGTGTGCATATGTACTCTTGTGGCCATACTGATTGTCTTCTTCTTTTCGACTATGTAGAGTTGGCACTCAATTCCATGTATTGATTCCTCTGAATCAAATTGCTATGCTGTGTTCAAAATTGTAAACTATCACACTACTCTTACTATTTCTGCAGTATCCAGTATGTATACTGTGCATAGTATGCACATTTTCTGTATGCAGGGAATGCCCAGATGACCTACTATATTTGCCAGAATCTGTGAAATATAACTCAAGTACACTTAAATCAGTACAGAAGCTGTGTTGGGAATGGCACACTACCATACAACTCCCACTATATTGCAGTATGCAATGTGTATTCTGTGAATATTATGTGAATTTTCTGTATGCATATAATTGTTCGATTTTGCTGTATTTGGCCGAGCAGTAGTTTGGGTGGCTCGCCAATGTACTAGATTTCTCTAATACATAAAATAAGTAAGTTTGACCAGAGTTCTTGTGGGGAGAAGAATTTATTGAAGGCAGTAGTGTAGCCGTTCTTCAGCAGTGATGTTAGCATGTGGTCCTTCAAAGAATCTTAACCCAAGGTACTGTCTGAGACCAGACCTTTAAACCTGGTAACAAATGTGCTACAAACAATACAATAACACCCCATGGAGAGCCAATGATAGTGTAACCACGTGATGACCTGATAGGACCTCTCACATGGAGAGCCCACGATACACTGACCTGATGCTGACCTAATTGGCTAATTATATGGGCCATTTGCATCACACTTTTGTAAACCGTTTTAGTTATCTGGATCTGAGGCACAGTCACAATGTAAATGGATCTGAATTGAAGTACACATAATCTTTCAGAATTCCTGGATTATCTGCTACATTTGCTGAAATCTGATGTATGCATCTGAGGACACTGCATGGGATACTGTTTCCCACAACGCAACGCGCTCCACGTGACATTTCATCTTGTGTCAATGTGTGAGTGAACTGGAGGCGGAAAACAGTCATTATAAATATGTTACTGTAAACTATTAACTATTGCTGTAGTTTAATCTCTACGGCACAGTAACTATTTTACATTAATCTCTACGCATGTTTCCGATCAAGTCACATGAAGTCACCTTTATCTCTATACATATTTATACAGTACAGATTGTTTCAAAGCAGCTGTACAGTGATAAACAGGAACATATTTCAATGATGCAAACCAGGGGCGTTGCTAGGGTCAGAAGAGATAAGGGGCTTAGCCCATAAGTACACCACCTCACTACCTCCCCCCATCTCAGGGACTGTTTTCAAAGCAGTAAAATTATTTTATGAATGATTATTGGATAACAAACCAATACCTATGGTACTCTGCATTTATTGAATTTTGGTAATGAACAAAACACAATTTTAATTACCAGTAGTTGTCTGTATTTGTTATAACTCTTGACCAGTGTGTCTGCCTGCTGTTAGTCTGCTTCATGTCTTTTATTAATATTCTTCATGTTTTCATTTTTCACTTCTGTCTGTCCCTTCCTCTTGTTGATCATCCACTTTGTGACTGTTCTCTTGTTTTGCCTTCCTACTGTATATGCCTGTGTGTATATATCTTTATATGTTCTTTGTCCTTCTTGACTGGCATTTCAATTACATTTCTCATTGTCTGATTTATTTGTCTATCATTTTCTTGCTTGTCTTTTTAAAGTCCTGATATCTTCTGATGTCTGGTCTGTTTATTTAATTTTGTTTGTCTAGTTAATCTCTCGCCATCTCTTTGTCATCTTTCCTCAATCACTGTTTGTATCTTTCACAGTAATATTTTTCTTTTCTGTCTCGTATTTTTTAGGTGGAAGAATCAGTGCGTGTCTTCTTGACTTGACTGTAGCAAATCTGTTAATTACTCTTTCTGGATCACTTGAGTTATTTTCAGATGCCTCTTCAATTGAAAGAACAGTAAGGTTGTGAAATCTTTCCTGGCCCATAGTTCTCCTCAACCATGTGTGCAGGCGTCTCAGGGCACTAAATGATCGTTCACATGTACAGCTCCTGACAGGCAGTGTTCGTACAATCTGAAAAAGTTTTTTGAGAGGGGAACATGTCACAGTCCAGCAGGTGGTATACCGTGTGTATATCTGGAATGCTACCTTCTTTCTCGCTGGGTAATGTTTTGCCATATATATTTCTTCTGCACGAAGCTCTATCTTGTAGTGCATTGGAACTTTATTGAGCAGATCCTGTGACAAGGTTACTGAAGATGGGTGACAGGCCTGTACACCCTTCAGGATACTCTCTCCTGCACTTGAAAACCTTTGACTGAGCTCACTAATCATCCGATACACACAAGGGAAGTACAGATGCCTCTTCAGATTGTCAGAGCTTCCGAGATCAGCACCAACAGCACCACAAGTTAATTCAACAACAAATTCTTTCATTCGCTTTTGTTTGCGTCGAGGAGATGAGGATTGATCGTGACTGTCATTTGAGATGGGCGCCGCCATGTTTGTTCGCGCCGCAGTTCAGAGAGTCCTGTCAGTCGGATTTACAGCACGTGAATTCATCAATTTCTTCTGAAATACATGCAAGTAAGTGGCCAGTGAACTGGGAGAAGAACAGAGTGAACTTTATAGTTACTAGTGATATTAATAAAAACACGGTGGTAAATTATCTTTGAATGGATTGTTATTGCTGCTTCCATAAACATCTGTGTGTG
>NW_015552040.1:0-225 GCF_001515605.1 Sinocyclocheilus anshuiensis | reverse complement strand
TCTAAATGTATTGTTTTACTAGTACTTATGTGTATTTAAATGTCTGAAACCTAAAATAAACATTATGTGGTTAAAACACTGCATAGTTGTGATTATACGACAAGTGCAGCAGCGTCTCAGCGCCAGCCAGAGCACAAGAGCACAGTTTGAATTTGGCAGTTATGTGACGTCACCAAACGTACCGTACTCCCAGGGGCACGGAAATAACAATCTCACATGTGGGAC
>NW_015552039.1:237-895 GCF_001515605.1 Sinocyclocheilus anshuiensis | reverse complement strand
AGCCAATGGCGATTCAATTGCCAAGGTGTCCGTAGAGGGTTGCAGGACTGACATTACTCCCCGAAGATCAGAGACTGGACAAAAACGGCATCCATGGGAGAGTTCTAAGGCAAAAGTCATTGCTGACCAAAAAGAACACAAAGGCTCGTCTCACATTTGCTAAAAAATATCTTGATTATCCCCAATATTTTTGGGCAAATATTCTGTGGACTGACGAGACAAAAGTTTAACTTTTGGAAGGTGTGTGTCCCGTTACATATGGCATAAAACCAACACAGCATTTCATAAAAGAACATCATTCCAACAGTCAAACATGATGGTGATCGTGTGATGGTCTGGGGCTGCTTTGCAGATTCAGGACCTGGACGACTTGCCATAATTGATGGAACCATGAATTCTGCACTCTATCAGAAAATCCTGAAGGAGAATGTCTGGCCGTCAGTTTGTGACCTCAAGCTCAAGCGCACTTGAGTTATGCAGCAGGACAATGATCCCAAACACACCAGCAAGTCCACCTCTGAATGGCTCAAAAAAAAAAAAAGCTTTTGGAGTGACCAAGTCAAAGTCTGGGCTTAAATCCGATTGAGACACAGTGGCATGACCTTAAACAGTCCATTCATGCTCAAAAACCCTCCAATGTGGCTGAATTAAAACAATT
>NW_015552039.1:0-151 GCF_001515605.1 Sinocyclocheilus anshuiensis | reverse complement strand
CTGGATTGCAGTTGTTGCTGCAAAGGGTGGCACAACCAGTTATTAGATTTAGGGGGCAATTACTTTTTCACGGAGTGCCAGGCAGGTTTGGACAGCTTTCTTCCCTTAGTAAATTAAATCATTATTTCAAAACTGCATTTTGTATTTACTC
>NW_015552038.1:365-537 GCF_001515605.1 Sinocyclocheilus anshuiensis | reverse complement strand
GGCTTTTATTATGTAATGCAACATCAGATCGTCCTGAAACTGGCTAAGGGACACACTGGGGTACTGGACTGTAAATCTGAATTTAAAGTGTTCTGTGGAAACAAGGAATTTCCTTTTTAGAGCTATCCAAAATCAAAGACAAAACTGGTCATATATGAGATTTTGGAGGGAT
>NW_015552038.1:0-134 GCF_001515605.1 Sinocyclocheilus anshuiensis | reverse complement strand
AGCAGGAAATCATCATCACGTGCTTTCAGATGGAGCAGAATTTACTACACATAGCCGTTCACTGACAAGTTACGCAAAAAAATCACAGGCGATTTTATTGCACGATTATGAAATTGAAGAAATCGTTCGCGATA
>NW_015552037.1:508-1206 GCF_001515605.1 Sinocyclocheilus anshuiensis | reverse complement strand
CAGCTGATTTCCTATAAGCTGCGTTAATCGTTTCGGTATCACTTTAGTTTAGGGACCATTTCTTACTATTAACTTCTTGCTAATTAGAATGCATATTACTAGCATATTGCCTGTTTATCAATAATTATAAAGCACATTTTAATGCCTTATTCTGCATGACCATATTTTAGATCCCTTAATCCTACCCCATACCTAAACAACTACCCTAGTAACTATTAATAAGCAGCAAAATAATTAACTATTAACACCCTCATCCATCCCTCGGGTCATTTTGACCCAAAACTCATTTTTAAAGATTTTTAAAAAATCGGCCGTTGATCTTTATGGTATAAGACTTTGTTACATTTGTCACACTTGAGCCAAGCAGTTTAAGTGGGTGCTATAAAAAAAAGTATCAAAAGTGTCCCTCACTGGTCATTTTGACCCGCCACTGGAAAAGCATGGAATTTACGAAAAAACTGCGGATTTTTATTTTTATTTTGTCGATTCCAGGATTCTATGTGGGTGTAGTAAAAAAAGTATTACACCCACAAGTATTAGATTCATTTTGACCCGGCCATAGGAATGAATGGAATGTCCGAAAAAAACCAGCATTTTTTCATTTATTTGATTTTTTTGACTATACAAAATCTGACACAAGCCAGAAAAGATGCATACCCAAACAAAGGGCTGAGACTGCAGAATGTCCCCAATGCACA
>NW_015552037.1:0-429 GCF_001515605.1 Sinocyclocheilus anshuiensis | reverse complement strand
ACACACACACACACACACACACACACACACACACACACACATGGCACACACACACTCCAATTGAAAACACATTATAGCTTGTATGATGTTTCTGCTGGAAAATGACTATCATTTTGAAATGTTTTTTTGGCTTAACACAGTTAAATTTGAGTGATGGGGTGGAGACCAATGAGTTTATATCATATTTATATTTTTAAATGTATCTTTTATATTTATTACATATCTATGAAACTGTATGAATATGCATGTGTTTGGATTAAAATTCAGTATAAATTTATTATTAAATTTTTTTTACAAAATATAGTTTTTTTAATGTTTTGATATATGTCTGAAAGCCTTGAGATATATCTGAAAGCTTAATGAAGCTTAATGACCAAGATGGTGCCGACACTGATGGCTGCCTCCATGGCGTGCTCCGCAGTTGTTTTT
>NW_015552036.1:668-1203 GCF_001515605.1 Sinocyclocheilus anshuiensis | reverse complement strand
GCAAAACGGTGGTAATTCATACACACACAGCCTCTCTCTCTCTCTGTGTCGTAAATTAACACTTGATGAATTACACTTTTCTGAGAATCGAATATTGAAGTGGAGATCGCTAAACTGCAAGCTAACCGCTGTTTTCAGAAAGCAAGCGTGTTTATCCACAGTGGAGAGAGAGCGCGTGCACAGGGTTGCCAGGTTGACAAAGATAAGTAGCACATTTAGTAGATATTTCCGTATTGCGCAAGTGTAAAGCTCCGTTTCGGGGATTCCGTTTCTTTATATCAGGCAACCCAGTTGTGTTCCTCTGCGGCCAGATTAAACCTTGTTGTAGCCTATATATTATGCTCTGTTCATTCTTTTTTAGAAACCTCGCAGTTTTCTACTCGATTTTAAACGTTGTACAATTTTAAACAAATTAAGCGCGGTCCACTGCTGCACACGTGCCACAATATCGATACAGGGCCAGCTGTATCGATACTCGTATCGTCAAATCTCTGTGACGATACATCGTCGTATCGATATTTTGAACACAGCACTA
>NW_015552036.1:0-253 GCF_001515605.1 Sinocyclocheilus anshuiensis | reverse complement strand
CTGTTATCATTTACATGTGTGGAGCGTCTCAAACTCCATCTCTGCATGTTGTTGTGAGTTTGGGTTTATGATAACGTTCATCTGGGAATGCAACGTGCGCCATTTCATCAGATTTGTAAATCATTTATAAATCTACGCGAACTCAGGAGAATACATAGCGGTTTCAAAGTAAAAGCTCAAACCCTCACTCTGAGTTAACACGTTTTGTTGTCCACATATTCTTTTAATTAAAGTGGCTATAGCATTTCTGTCC
>NW_015552035.1:0-498 GCF_001515605.1 Sinocyclocheilus anshuiensis | reverse complement strand
AATAATGATCTTTAAAATAGCATCATATGACCCCTTTAAAAAAACCTTTCACTCACTTCTTCTGTAGGTGAAGCTGGATCTTGAATGATTCGCACGAACATAGACACATTTAGGTAGACCGGGGGCGCATTCCCTTCAGAAACAAATGTAATCCACTGCGTCTTCAGCGGCTTAGATGTCGGGAGTAAATGACGACTGCTATGTTCATTATTACATCCAACAATTGAACAGCTCAATCGCTTAGGAGTCATTCTGGTCTACATCTGCTCCGGCGGTGAAACAATGGTGGACTGATGACAGCTCACTCAGGGCGGAGCTAAGGTAAGACACCAGTCCAGTCTGTGCTGAAACGCTACTGTCAATCAAACTATCGTGGGAGGGGCCTGTTTTTGTGATGTCACACAGACAGGCATCTGAGATCGTCTCTATTTGAGAAAGGGGTAAAGATTTAAGCAGATAAAAAAAAAAAAACACTGGGGGGATTTTTATCATTATAGG
>NW_015552034.1:390-554 GCF_001515605.1 Sinocyclocheilus anshuiensis | reverse complement strand
ATATATATATACATACATACATATATACACACACACACACACACAAAGATAAACAAGTAGATCGAATAGACAAAATAGAAAGCAAGTTGTTTTTTTTAATAAAAAAAGAAGATAAATATAGATAAAGTAGAATTAAAATAGAATAGAAAGTGCTAGAGTTAGAG
>NW_015552034.1:0-156 GCF_001515605.1 Sinocyclocheilus anshuiensis | reverse complement strand
TTCTAGAGGGCACATAACTCTGAAGTAATGAATTTAGGTAAATGGGTGCAGAGCCAGTGGTGGTTTTGTAGGCAAACAAAAAAATGCCTTGAATTTAATGCGAGCAGCTATTGGTGTGACATGCGTTCTTTTCGGCTCATTAAAGATTAATCTTGC
>NW_015552032.1:0-3044 GCF_001515605.1 Sinocyclocheilus anshuiensis | reverse complement strand
CAGAGTTTGTGAGTTATTGTACCTGTTATTAGAGCATGGCAGAGCATGTTGAATGAAAGTGAAACTTGAGGGTTCGTTGTTTAGAATTTAACTGCAGTAAAAACTTTTAAATATTGTCCACTTAAAAACGTTTAAATATTGTCCACCGAGACAAAATAAGTCGCTCTAGAAAAGCGCATGCATAGAGAAACGAGCGTATTCCTCGTTACTTTCTGTAAAAGGGCCTTCAGAGCTTGATTTGTATAGTGCGTGTCCCACTTCCAAATTCAACTCTGCTATTCATCTCCCCGGGTTGAGGAAATCAGAGTAGCTAACTGACAGTCTTCTGCCATTTAATTCACTAAAAAAAAATAGTGAACTTGAAAACGCGGTACTCAGAGAGAGTATCCGAACGCTATTTATTTTTGGGAGAATTGTGAAATCTTGATCAAGTGAAATTGTGGTTAAATCCATGTGTGTTTTGTCTGTATAAATATGTGCTGATATCATTGACAGTTATTGTATTAATTGCAGTGAATCTGTAGATTAATTCACCTCACTCGGAACGAGTTGAGATTGGTCAGCACTATAAAGAGTCTAAAGTCTAAAGAGTGCTTTTTGGTTGTTCAGTGTGGAATGCGCCGCCATTACCACATGAAGAGCGTAAACTGTGTATAGCCATAAGACTGTGTGTAGCACAGGCCAGTTATTGCAGGATACGTAGCCATAGTAACAGCCGTAACCCGGAAGTTACGACAAACCTTTTCCGGGGTAACTTTCAGTCCGCCAGCGCCATTTGTTTAGTTTTTTTTGAGCTGTTTGTAAACAAATAGCCAAGCTAAGCTATTAGCATTGAAGGCTAGCGGTTAGCACGTAGCATTGTGTGGTCTCAAATGCAGAGTGTTGTGCAGTGTGTGAAGTGTTGAAGTGACTTGATCAGTTTCATCCGAACGTTATCTTTCGCTATTTCATACGGATTTCATCCTATCTCTCTTCCTCTTCTCCTCATTGAAAAGGAACATTCCCAAACGCGAACGTAATAACCTTGTGTACACAATCATAGTTGGGTTTTAATCACGTTTATTTAAGGTTCTCCCTTGCTTAAAAGCTGTTGTTGTCTTTGTTTTAAAATTTAATCCTGGTCCTCAGCCTCATTACTTTAATGCTACGTTGTGATTAATTCAGCTATAACTGCTCTTATAATTTTAGGGACATCAGTAGATATTATTAATTTGCTATACTTAAGGATTTGAAATCGTTAATTTAACTTCGTAATTAACTACAGATTTTAAATTTTAATTTCATTTCACAAATTAATTACAGTTCCGGCTTCCACATAGCAACAATATCTACTGATTAATTTAATTATAAATTGCTCTTATTATCTAATGACAACAACATTAGAATTATTAATCATTAACTATCAATAGGGCTCTGACATTTTTAATTGCATTTGTAAGTAATTAGGGTGGTATGGATCGGAGCCTGGCCGATCTGGTACAAGGGCTCTGAATTTTTTTATTGCATTTGTAAGTAATTAGTTGTGGTATGGATTAATTTAATTATAATTGCTCTTATGATTGTCATAACATCAGGAGGTAGTAACGACTTAGGGATTTGAAATTGTTAAGTTAATGTCACAATTAATTACAGGTTTGAAATTTTAATTTCACTTCGTTAATTAATTTCAGTTCCTGCTTCCACATAGTAACAATACTTATTGATGAAGTTGAATTGTAATTTCTATTATAATTTAATGACAACAGCATCAACATTTTACTCATTAACTATCAATATTGCTCTGAAATCTTCATTTCAGTAAATAGTTAAATAGGGTTGGGTTTCCCTATTCAATGATAGGTAGTTAATTTAATTATAATTGCTCTTATCCATTGTTAATAATGACATCAGTAGATATTGTTAATTTACTATCCGTAGGGATTTGAAATTGTTAAGTTAATTTCATAATTAATTACAGATTTGAAATTTACATTTAATTTCAAAATTAATTAATTACAGATTTGGAATTTACATTTCATCTCATAAATTAATTTCAGTTCCGGCCTCCACATAGGAACAATGTTTACTGATGACATTTAATTATAGGTGCTATTATAATTTAAGGACAACAACATTAAAAGTTTAATCTTTAACTATCACGTCTAATTTGACATTTTAATTTCCTTTGCAATTAAGTTCTGCTTTTACCTGTTAGTTTATAAGAGCACTGGCCCATCCAGTTAGTAAAATCCGAAAAGAAAATTAGGGTTTTCCTCAATACTTGGGTCAGTTAGTCTCCTGTTACTAACAGAGCAAAACCAACCCTGTCAACCCTGCCATTTTCCCTAAACATTCGAAGTACCTCTTCTCTCCTTCTTCTTCTCTCTCCTTCTTCTCTCTCTCTCAGCTGTCTTATTCGGATTTGACTGCTGCTGCTGTTTGCTGGGATTTTGCCTGTGAAAATCATAAAGCAGAGATTTTTAGCAATTGAACAGGTATTTGTGAAACTTGAGAACGTTGGTTCAAAATTGTCTTCCATTTTGCGAAACTTGAGAACGTTGGTTCAGAATTGTCTTCCATTTACCTTCACTCTCTTGCGAAACCCTACCCAGCTAAGAGGACTGACAGGCATCCGCCAAAATTTGAACAAGCATCTAGGAGCGATCTAATTGGTGGACAGTGTCAATCTTAACAGCTAAGAAACCAATACTGTTATTGTTATTATTTTCCCTTCACCCGAAGGAATTTTAATAAAAACCACAGTCCTGTGGTTTGTGGCATTTAGAAATCCCCATTTCCAAACGCCGGTTTGGAAGCATCCTTCGGTTTAGAAGCATCCTTCTAAATCAAACTTAACAAAAAAAGGAAAAGAGAAAATTTTTCAATTATACTCATTCTGCTACCAGAAAAGGGTATTTTGTTGTTTTATCTTTCCCTCTCATCTTACCATTAACTTTCTTTCCTTACAAAAAAGAAAAAAAAACTTTTCTCTTAAAGGAAATTGGAAGCAGCCAATTATGATCCTGTTCTCTGCTTTGTTTGTTATTTTTCTTTCCTCCCTCCGT
>NW_015552031.1:0-574 GCF_001515605.1 Sinocyclocheilus anshuiensis | reverse complement strand
CAGAGGGCAAAAAATGCGCTTTCATCATGACACTGTTGACGGGCAGAGCGGGGCTGCAGCCGACGATATCCTCGTATTTTCCAAGTCAGAGCAAGAGCACATTTCCCATGTCCGAACAGTCCTTTCTCGGCTCCTAGAGAATAAGCTATATGTCAAGGCAGAGAAGTGTGAGTTCCATGTAAATCAGACATCATTCCTGGGTTACCACATCAGCTCACAGGGCGTCAAGATGAATGACCTCAAGGTTCAGGCAGTCACTGATTGGCCACAACCGAGAACTATCAAGGATTTGCAGAGATTTCTAGGCTTTGCCAATTTTTACAGGAGGTTTATCCGAAACTATAGTATGGTTGCCTCTCCTCTCACATCACTTCTCAAGAATAAACCGTCAAAACTGGTTTGGACTTCGGAAGCTAACAACGCGTTCAACGCATTAAAGGAACGATTCACGACAGCCCCTATCCTTAAACATCCTGATCCGAACGAACCATTCATACTCGAGGTAGACGCCTCAGACTGTTGCATAGGGGCTATACTCTCTCAGAGACAAGGACAACCAAGCAAATTGTATCCA
>NW_015552030.1:661-832 GCF_001515605.1 Sinocyclocheilus anshuiensis | reverse complement strand
GTCTGCTGATCTTGCAAGAAGAAAGTAGCTGCAAAAGGGGGAAACAAATCAAATTTGCTCAGTCATCTTCGTGACCACCACCCACTGTTATACAGTATAGCGAATGCAAGGTAACTTTTACCTCAATACCAAAACTAACTGGGCAAATAATTGGACAAAAAATATTGATTA
>NW_015552030.1:0-189 GCF_001515605.1 Sinocyclocheilus anshuiensis | reverse complement strand
GCGAATTCCAAACAGAAGTGAGCATCCCTATGCCCTACTCCCTTCGAAGGGCAGAGCCCTTGAAGTGTGTTCTTTGAAGGGTGCAGGGCATTACTGTCTCGTATAAGTGTTTGAATCTCCCTTGGCGAAGGGAATGACTGACCGAATGTTACCTTGACAACGCTGCGCATGCGTGCAGCATTCAGTACT
>NW_015552029.1:0-566 GCF_001515605.1 Sinocyclocheilus anshuiensis | reverse complement strand
TGGGCCTTTTACTGGACAGTGAACCAGGATGTGCCCCTCCGAGCCGCAGTATAAGCAGAGTCCCATAGCTCTCCGGCGGTTACTCTCCTCACAGGAAAGCCAAGCTCTACCCACTCTGGCGGTTACTCTCCTCACGGGAAAGCCGAGCTCTACCCACCTGCATGGGTTCGCAGTTGGATGGGGAACTGACCGTCATACTGGAGTTGGCATCGGAGGAAACAGGGAGTCCCGACCTAAAGGTGGAACGGCCTCGTAGCTCACCCCGCTGAAGCCGCGTGTCAACGCGAATGGCTAGATCGATCAGTCCATCGAGACCAGAGGGTAACTCCAGCGCAAAAATCTCCTTCTGGATACGGTCAGCCAACCCATGCAGGAACATGTCCCACTGCGCCTCTTCGTTCCATCTACACTCCGCCGCCAGGGTCCGGAACTCGATGGAATAGTCAGAGACGGTCCTCTCCTCCTGCCGTAGTTCGGCCAACCTACGTGCAGCCTCACGACCCGTCAACGCACGGTCAAACACCCATCTCATCTCCTGAGAGAGGGCCTGGAATGAAGCACAACAG
>NW_015552028.1:394-508 GCF_001515605.1 Sinocyclocheilus anshuiensis | reverse complement strand
AATCGGCGTGCACTGCGAGCGTTTTTTCCAAGGGGAAAAAGCTCCACTCTTGTTTGTCTCTTTTTTCGAGGAAAGAGGGGCAGCAGTCTGCTTCCCGCGCTTCAGGACCCGCCG
>NW_015552028.1:0-144 GCF_001515605.1 Sinocyclocheilus anshuiensis | reverse complement strand
GAGGAGGGCAAAGAAGCTGAGGCTGAGCCTTCCCAATCCTCCTGTCCTGCGTATGATGAGCTTTTGGAGACGGTGAGGCTTTTCTTGCCGTGAAGCGGCTGAAGAAAGTGACATCGCGAGTATCTCGATGAACGTTATTTTTCT
>NW_015552027.1:0-803 GCF_001515605.1 Sinocyclocheilus anshuiensis | reverse complement strand
CTTTACACAGTGGATATTTTAATCCTAATATTTCCACTGGAGTGGGTGCCATATTTTTTCATATATTATTACAATTAAATTTTTATTTAACTCTTTTAACCAATTTCCCCTCATTTTATTCTTTATTCTGTGAAATGCATCTTTGAATTTCTTTTAACCAATTTCCCCTAATTTTAGTCTTTATTCTGTGACATGAATCTTTGAATTTTATTTTTTATTCTGTCTGATGCATTTACTTTTTATATGAATTGATATTCTCAACTCTATTTTACAATCACTCAGTTTGCAAACATTTCTAATAAAAATTCTTTATTTTGTTGCTCTTTATTTTTTCTGCACTTATATTATTTTTTAATATATATACTCATTTAATTTGCTTCCTTGATCTCACTTCTGCTGCACTGATCTTTGAAAATTTTTCTCCTTCTCTTCCACACAGACACCAAACATGCAAAAGCCTATAAAAGATCTTGATTAAATTCTTATTGATATTATTTTCCTAAACACATTCACACTTCTCGTCCCTTTATTCACACACAGGGCTCATGTTTTCATACTTTGACCCTTTATCTAGAGGGTTCTTCACTCATTATTTTGTCCCTTTATATTTATTCAGGGCTCATGATTTATTCATCCCTCTCGGGTGCGGCACGAGCTGCGTCCATCCACGCCAAGCCACATTTAAGTGATGGACCAAGAGGGTGCGCAGCTCTTAACCACCCAATACTGAATTTATTTATTTCCTCATACATTCACTCTCACTCATACAGACATTCATACGGACACAGACACAGTTTCAGTCT
>NW_015552026.1:267-900 GCF_001515605.1 Sinocyclocheilus anshuiensis | reverse complement strand
AAGATGAATGCAGCAATGTACAGAGACATCCTTGATGAAAACCTGAACCTCAGACTGGGGCGACGGTTTATCTTCCAACAGGACAACGATGCTAAGCACACAGCCAAGATAACAAAGGAGTGGCTACAGGGCAGCTCAGTGAATGTCCTTGAGTGGCCCAGACTTGAACCCGACTGAACATCTCTGGAGAGGTCTGAAAATGGCTGTGCACCAACACTCCCCATCCAACCTGATGGAGCTTGAGAGGTCCTGCAAAGAAGAATGGGAGAAACTGCCCAAAAATGGGTGTGCCGAGCTTGTAGCATCATACTCCAAAAGACTTGAGGCTGTAATCGGTGCCAAAGGTGTTTCAACAAAGTATTGAGCAAAGGCTGTGAATACTTATGCACGTGATTTTATTTTTGTTCTTTTTTTTTTAATTTGCAAAGATTTCAAACAAACTTCTTTCACGTTGTCATTATGGTGTATTGTTTGTAGAATTGAGGAAAATAATTTAATCCATTTTGGAATAAGGCTGTAACATGCTGTGAAAACTTTCCGGATGCACTGTATAAAGTTCTCCAGTGGTTAAGAGAATGTTTTTCCTTTGTCATCTTGAAACATTGTGCCAATGTTTTGAGAATATTATATTCG
>NW_015552026.1:0-133 GCF_001515605.1 Sinocyclocheilus anshuiensis | reverse complement strand
GAACGTTTTATAAAAACATTACACAATCTCAAGTCTCAGTGATGTTCCTATGACGTTGTCCTAATGTGACTGAGAGAATGTTCTTCCTTTATCTTGAAACATTGTGCCCGTGTTTTATTGAGAACATTATATA
>NW_015552025.1:468-1548 GCF_001515605.1 Sinocyclocheilus anshuiensis | reverse complement strand
CCATCATTCATTGCACTGATTGCACACAGCTGTTTCACTGATTGCGCACAGCACTGATTGCACACAGCTGTTTCATATTGATCCCTTCCTATTTAACACTCCATCTCACTCCTTCTAACTGCCGAGTATTGTATGCGCTTATCGCCAGCAGTGATAGCTACTCTACAGAGCCCTCGTTAGCGGCCTAGCCTAGCCCAGCCCAGCCTTGCCTTGTCGGTTTTCTCGGTTTCTGATCTTTGCCTGTTTTCCTGGATTTATCCCTCTAGTCTCGCCCTTGTGATTCTGTTCCCCGATCGTCGACCTACGCTAGCCCTAGGACTATTCCTGTGTCTTGCCCGCCATATACCTGTTTGCCACTGTTCGACCCTGCCTGTGTTTCTGACCTCCTCTGCTTTTAATAAAGCTTGCACATGGATCCGCACGTCTCACGTCTTGTCAGCCCCGTAACAGAATACTCGGCCATTACCTGGATTATCCCTCTTGCCTTGCCATCAATATACCTGTTTGCCATTGTCTGACCTATGCCTGTTTTTGACCACGTCTCTTAAATAAAAGCTTGCAGATGGATCCACACGTCTCACGTCTCGTCAGCCCCGTTACAAAAAGAGACTATCTATCTTTCTGACTATAACTTATACTTGTATTTTTGTAAATATTGAATAAATTTATGGTACAATATAGGGAAATATGCAATAATAACAAATACAAAAGCAAGACAAGACCGTAATGAATGAATGGTACAGCTTGAGCCTATACAAATGTACAAATATAATTGCAGCTCTGCAGCTCCTAGTTTATTATATATTTAAAAAAAATTTGGCAAGTGTAAAACTGCATTTTATGGGTTTTATTGGCCATTTAAAGGTATTTCAACAGGTAAAAAGGACTGACTGAGCTATAACAGAGTCTATTATTGCCTATAATTACATAAATATCATGCCCAATTACGCTATAAACGGCACGGACATATTACCACGGATTACCACGCCATTTTAGAGTGGTCTTTTATTGTGGCCAGCCTAAGGCACACCTGTGCAATAATCATGCTGTCTAATCAGCATCTTGATATGCCACACCTGT
>NW_015552025.1:0-379 GCF_001515605.1 Sinocyclocheilus anshuiensis | reverse complement strand
ATGTGCTTTCTATGGACATAAAATCACTTTTGTACATTTCTTTTGATGCGGACATCTTAACGTCTTTGACCCATAATCAGAATTATTACATGAAATATAATAATAATTATCATTATTATCCTGAAAATGTTATGATCATAAACGGATCGACCAGTGTTTTTATTTTATTATTTTTTTATTTATATTTTACTTTCTTACTGTACTCAATATATATATATATATATATGTGTGTGTGTATAAATATATATATATATATATATATATATATATGAATGAAGAGTTTGGTTCCAAAACGCTATAAATCTATTTTCATTAATTTGAGTAAAAACGTGTCTTCTTTACCAAGAAAGTGGCAAAATGAAAACCACTATTTTCTGTT
>NW_015552024.1:584-796 GCF_001515605.1 Sinocyclocheilus anshuiensis | reverse complement strand
CTCCAGGCAGTCAAGCATTGGTGGTTCATTGGTAGAATTCTTGCCAGCCAAGCGGGTCCGATTCGTCCGATTCCTGGACAATGCAAGAAAAGCCTCCGTTTAAGTAAGGTGTGTGAGATTCTTATTTGAGGGAGCTACAGATGCATTTCCTACCTTGCGCATCTGTTTGAGCCAGTCAAGCATTGGTGGTTCAGTGGTAGAATTCTCGCCTG
>NW_015552024.1:0-511 GCF_001515605.1 Sinocyclocheilus anshuiensis | reverse complement strand
CCAATGCCAGAAAACCCTCCTTTTAAGTAAGGTGTGTGAGATTCTTATTTGAGGGAGCTCCAGATGCATTTCCTACCTTGCGCATCTGTTTGAGCCAGTCAAGCATTGGTGGTTTAGTGGTAGAATTCTCACCTGCCATGCGGGAGACCCGGGTCCGATTCCCGGCCAATGCAAAAAAAGCCTCCATTTAAGTAAGGTGTTTGAGATTCTTATGTGAGTGAGCTCCAGATGCATTTCCTACCTTGCGCATCTGTTTGAGTCAGTCAAGCATTGGTGGTTCAGTGGTAGAATTCTCGCCTGTCTGGGTCCGAGTCCCAGCCAATGCAAGAACAGCCTCCTTTTAAGTAAGGTGTCTGTGGTTCTTATTTGAGGGAGCTCCAGCTGCATTTCCTACCTTGCGCATCTTCCCGAACCAGTCAAGCATTGGTGGTTCAGCGGTAGAATTCTCGCCAGCCACGTGGGAGATCTGGGTCAGATTATGGGCCTATGCAAGAAAAGCCTCCTTTTAAGT
>NW_015552023.1:154-1270 GCF_001515605.1 Sinocyclocheilus anshuiensis | reverse complement strand
TTAAAAATCATTTGAAATTTGTGTCAGTACGTCATAAATAGAACGCGGCAGCAGATTACTGTCGGGGATTTGTCGTGGTGCGTATAATAAGAATGAGTGCACTTGGCATTCAACATTATTGCTTTTGCAAATACATATAACAGGAGTCTAACATAAGCGTTAGAGCCCTTGGGGAGACCGTTAATGAACTAACACAAGCCAGACAACTGATCACAAGCCCTGTGAACGAGCTCTGCCAAAGTCAATCTTCAGCCATTAGAGTGAGAACAACTGGAATAAAAAAACAAATTAATCAATCTGTGACTGTTAGCCACTTATAATGCAGCACAAACAAGCTTCAGATAAAGAGGTTTGTCATCGCCTCTTGAAACAAGGACTCTTAATTAGGGATGCACCGATACCACTTTTTCCAGTACTCGCCCGATACCTTTACTTTTATTTTTGGTACTTGCCGATACAGAGTACCAATATTTTTATTGCATTTGTAAATTTTTAAAATATTGGGTACAGAAACCAAAAGAGTATGTATAATGTTAGTTGGTTAACTTAATTTATCAAATAGATAGTCAAGCCAAAATTTATTCAGACACCTTCAACATTTCTCCCATTATCACAGTTTATTCGCTATAGTTTAGAAAATGGTAATAAAATATGACAAGAACTCCGAGTTAAACTGTGTCAGAACAAATTCAGCTTGATAATGTTAGATAACTTTGATTGAAAGGTATGTAATGGATTACAATAAACCAAAAATTAGACAGCTGTTAGTATGACAGTATTTACACAACTATCAATACTAGTGCTGTGTTCAAAATATCGATACGACGATGTATCGTCACAGAGATTTGACGATACGAGTATCGATACAGCTGTCCCAGTATCGATATTGTGGCACGTGTGCAGCAGTGGACCGCGCTTAATTTGTTTAAAATTTTACAACGTTTAAAATTGAGTAGAAAATTGCAAGGTTGCTAAAAAAGAATGAATAGAGCATATATAGGCTACAACAAGGTTTAATCTGGCCGCAGAGGAACACAACTGGGTTGCCTGATATAAAGAGACGTAATCCCCGAAACAGAGCTTTACACTTGCGCAATACGGAAATATCTGCTAAGT
>NW_015552023.1:0-114 GCF_001515605.1 Sinocyclocheilus anshuiensis | reverse complement strand
TGATATTTAGCCCCTGGAATGCGAATTTTACCAGGGGAACCCCGCCAAAACACGCGTATTTTATCTGAATATACCCATTAAAATGTATTTTACAAGTTTTTGTTACTTTCACTG
>NW_015552022.1:0-3260 GCF_001515605.1 Sinocyclocheilus anshuiensis | reverse complement strand
TATATCGCGATACATATTGATATTTAATTATTGTCCAGCCCTAGTTTATTCAAAACAATGTATTTTGAATATTACATGGTTCACAACATTCTGCATGGTGGGAATTTGATGGTATTTATTTAAATATTTGATTAATGAGTTAATAAATCATAAAGGAACTGAAAATTACAATGTGTCTTTTTACTTTAGAACAGGATTATTATTATTATTACTACTACTATTATTCATTTATTTTAGTATTTATTTTATTATATATAAAACGGTGTATTTTGAATTGCACATGCATGGTGGGAATTTGATGGTATTTATTTAAATATTTGATTAATGAGTTAATAAATCATAAAGGAACTGAAAATTACAATGTGTCTTTTTACTTTAGAACAGGATTATTATTATTATTACTACTACTATTATTCATTTATTTTAGTATTTATTTTATTATATATAAAACGGTGTATTTTGAATTGCACATGCATGGTGGGAATTTGATGGTATTTATTTAAATATTTGATTAATGAGTTAATAAATCATAAAGGAACTGAAAATTACAATGTGTCTTTTTACTTTAGAACAGGATTATTATTATTATTACTACTACTATTATTCATTTATTTTAGTATTTATTTTATTATATATAAAACGGTGTATTTTGAATTGCACATGCATGGTGGGAATTTGATGGTATTTATTTAAATATTTGATTAATGAGTTAATAAATCATAAAGGAACTGAAAATTACAATGTGTCTTTTTACTTTAGAACAGGATTATTATTATTATTACTACTACTATTATTCATTTATTTTAGTATTTATTTTATTATATATAAAACGGTGTATTTTGAATTGCACATGCATGGTGGGAATTTGATGGTATTTATTTAAATATTTGATTAATGAGTTAATAAATCATAAAGGAACTGAAAATTACAATGTGTCTTTTTACTTTAGAACAGGATTATTATTATTATTACTACTACTATTATTCATTTATTTTAGTATTTATTTTATTATATATAAAACGGTGTATTTTGAATTGCACATGCATGGTGGGAATTTGATGGTATTTATTTAAATATTTGATTAATGAGTTAATAAATCATAAAGGAACTGAAAATTACAATGTGTCTTTTTACTTTAGAACAGGATTATTATTATTATTACTACTACTATTATTCATTTATTTTAGTATTTATTTTATTATATATAAAACGGTGTATTTTGAATTGCACATGCATGGTGGGAATTTGATGGTATTTATTTAAATATTTGATTAATGAGTTAATAAATCATAAAGGAACTGAAAATTACAATGTGTCTTTTTACTTTAGAACAGGATTATTATTATTATTACTACTACTATTATTCATTTATTTTAGTATTTATTTTATTATATATAAAACGGTGTATTTTGAATTGCACATGCATGGTGGGAATTTGATGGTATTTATTTAAATATTTGATTAATGAGTTAATAAATCATAAAGGAACTGAAAATTACAATGTGTCTTTTTACTTTAGAACAGGATTATTATTATTATTACTACTACTATTATTCATTTATTTTAGTATTTATTTTATTATATATAAAACGGTGTATTTTGAATTGCACATGCATGGTGGGAATTTGATGGTATTTATTTAAATATTTGATTAATGAGTTAATAAATCATAAAGGAACTGAAAATTACAATGTGTCTTTTTACTTTAGAACAGGATTATTATTATTATTACTACTACTATTATTCATTTATTTTAGTATTTATTTTATTATATATAAAACGGTGTATTTTGAATTGCACATGCATGGTGGGAATTTGATGGTATTTATTTAAAATCGAAATATCGGAAATGTGTTTAAAAATCATATCACCGTTATTGAAAAAAATTATATCGCGATACATATTGATATTTAATTATTGTCCAGCCCTAGTTTATTCAAAACAATGTATTTTGAATATTACATGGTTCACAACATTCTGCATGGTGGGAATTTGATGGTATTTATTTAAATATTTGATTAATGAGTTAATAAATCATAAAGGAACTGAAAATTACAATGTGTCTTTTTACTTTAGAACAGGATTATTATTATTATTACTACTACTATTATTCATTTATTTTAGTATTTATTTTATTATATATAAAACGGTGTATTTTGAATTGCACATGCATGGTGGGAATTTGATGGTATTTATTTAAATATTTGATTAATGAGTTAATAAATCATAAAGGAACTGAAAATTACAATGTGTCTTTTTACTTTAGAACAGGATTATTATTATTATTACTACTACTATTATTCATTTATTTTAGTATTTATTTTATTGTATATAAAACGGTGTATTTTGAATTGCACATGCATGGTGGGAATTTGATGGTATTTATTTAACCATTTGATTAATGGGTTAATAAATCATAAAGTAAATAAAAAACAAGTAATAAATAAATAAATGATAATGTTTTTAACTTTAGAAAAGGATTATTATTACTACTACTACTATTCATTTATTCTATTATTTTTGCCAAACGTTGTACTTTGAATTACACATGGCATAAATATTCTGCATTTTCTGCATAAGCATTCTACATAAACATTCTCCATATTTGATGGAATTAACCATTTGATCAATGGATTATTAAATCATAAATGAAACAATATAATGTTTCTTTTGAACTTTAGATCAGACTTAGTTTTATTTATTACTTTGTTTTGTTATTTTATTCAAAACAACGTATTTTGAATGATACACCTGTCCATTATGAGTGAGGGGCAAAAGTTTTAGCATCTCATCATTAATGGTTAAAAATCACTTTTAAAGATTTGTCCAAAGCTTAATCAAATAAAAATGCAGTTATAGAATTTGTATGTGCCGTTTCTATTAATAATCTATTGTGGCCTGTATTTTAGTATGTTTAGTATGGTGGGACACACCTATCTTTATTTGGTACCACTGGCTCTGCTGAATGAACTGCTAATGACAGAAGAACATAGGGCTGGACGATATGGCCAAAATTTATATCACGATATATTTCTTAATTTCGGTCGATACGATATAATTCCGATATCGATATGAACACTATTAAAAAAGCCTCATAAAAACGGCCAAGAACGGCCAAAACAGATGTCTGTACCTACAAACTTATGAAAAATTAATTTGCCAACTCTATGAAACCTACTCCTATAAAACTATATAATATTTTAGGGAAAAAATTACGCAAATAAATAAATGTTCACCTTTTATTGGTATTTAGCCTTCAT
>NW_015552021.1:0-923 GCF_001515605.1 Sinocyclocheilus anshuiensis | reverse complement strand
GCAATTCTAGTTGTTTATTTTTATTGTATCTGGCCATGTTATTGTTAAATGGAATTTTAATAAATTGTTAAATGAAATATGTTTTTATATTGAAATAAAATGAAATTAGTTTATTAATTTGTCAGTCATATTCTAATGAATTAGGCCCTTATTATATGTCCTTGGCTGAACTTTACCATAGTCTAATATTACATTAACATTAAAATTATAATAATAATTTAAAATAGGAATGCTTATCAAAACTTAAATAAAGAACACAAAACATAACTTTTTCTGCATCAACTAAATCCATAAAGTCAGTCCTGTCACGCAGGAAATTATGTTATAAAAATGTAATATTTGAGGAAATATTGATGAATTAATCTCTGTAACTGTGTAGATGAAGGTTGGAGTATATATCCACTACTATGTTTTTGAAAAAATCTCCTATGTAAAGGCAGTTTTTTTTACAACTATATGAGTGCCTGGCGGGGTATTCTGTGATTTTGTGTACTACAGTTGACCGAAAAGTTGCTTATATTCCTTATAGAAATTACAAAACCATGTTAGATACAATCAGGGACATGTGACCAATAAGAAAATGCTATTTGTGTCAAAGAAATTCATTAGGAAACCATTCTAACATATACCAATTTGTCTGTGACAGGGCCTGACATTTTAGGGGTGAAATGCGTATAAAAATGTATTTATTTCAATCATAAAAACATGCTGAGATGGCACGATATGTGTTTCATATAGATTAACATGTCCTCCATATGACTCAACGTTCAGATTTAAGAATAATATATTTTTTTCACCCAAGATTTTTACAAGTGGAAATGTACGTTTCTGGTAGAATGTCCCTTAAGCTTCCACTCTATCTAATATTTCTAATCTACCTATCTATCTATCTATTTATCTATCTATCTGTCTATCTATCTATC
>NW_015552020.1:0-1219 GCF_001515605.1 Sinocyclocheilus anshuiensis | reverse complement strand
GTGTAGATATTTAACGATGGCCTTTAAGCATGACTGTTGAAATGAAATGGTAACACTTTACAATCAGAGCCCATTTGTAACATTACTTATACAGCTTTCATTTTTCTTATTGTTCCTTGTTAGAGTGTGTTAATTTTAAACATTTACTATTACTAATACATTTTTACATTTTAAAGTTTCTTCTGTTGACATTAGTTAATAAACCCTCCTTCATCAAATCTAACAGCTGACGACTTTGTCACGTTCTTCATTAATAAAATTAAAACCATCAGTGCACAATTTTCCACACCACAATCTGTCAAGCACATCTTACCAGCAAACATACACTCGTTCACATCCTCATTAATAAAATTAAAACCATCAGTGCACAATTTTCCACACCACAATCTGTCAAGCACATCTTACCAGTAGGGCAGGGTTTTGACACAAATTTCACAATTCGATTCGATTCTCATTCACAAGCTTTCGATTCGATTACCAATTCGATTCGATTCAATTCAATATCGATTATTTTGGATACATATCAGGTACAGTACGCCAAATTTTCTCAAGGAAAAAAAAATCCCTCAACTAATGCTGTAAAATATACATGAGAGTCAGTTATTAATTACATTTTTATAATAATTAAGTTACAATTACTTCAGTTAGTTTTTTTTAAATATACACATTTAAATTGTGGCTGTCATAAAAACTTGGACGGATTTATTCAAACATAAATAAAACATTAACTGACTAACGAGTTTATGATCACCGAATATGCTTTCTGAGGTAAATGTGATTACAAGCTGATATATTGGCGTCTTTGCGCGGCTGAAACACAGATTGAGCGATTACATGAGACAGGATACGGATTGTAAAGTTGTAATCTTTCTTTTAACTTACCTTCGTATGTTTAGTCACGTTTATTTTGTGCTGAAACTGGTATTAATGTGGAGGAGATGATCAGTTCACGTGCGCCTCGCGTTGCTGCATCTGTTGATCTGAGGCGCTTCAGCGATCTGTCACCTCACATTAAACAGCGCCAAAACGGCATTTATTGTTTGAATACTGCAATACAATGGACAGAATTTGAAATCTGAGACTTTGTTTCATATTAAAAGTACCAACGCACAATGCTTATTGCGATTTATTGGATGGGAAGTGTGCTTCAATGTTCCATTCCTTAACTGAAAACAGTCTAGACCAGGGGTAGGCAAGTTCGGTCCTAGAGAGCCGCAGT
>NW_015552019.1:0-918 GCF_001515605.1 Sinocyclocheilus anshuiensis | reverse complement strand
TACTCCGGTGATGGTTCCCTCTGGTGGTGATCGGAGGGAGCCACAAAGGCTGAATTTGTGACAAGTACATTACATGCTATTTTGTTTAGTTGTCTGTTCGTATGAGAATAATGTCCTGACTATCAGTTTATCCAGAATTTATCCCCCCATCCCCACCACCTTTTTAATATAAATAAGCACCAGTCAAGCTGTGATATCAAATAGGACCACAGGGAGACGCCAAAAGACCACTAAACCTGCTGTCTTGATCTTACTGTACATGCTACTATACGATCCATTCAGAATAACTAGACCAGCGCATAATCTAAAACACCTTCAGTCACCATCCAGTATAACACTCGTGCTTTTAAACCAAATACATGCTGAAAATAATAATTTACTGACATCTGGACTCAACTCTCTACAATCTCTGATGAAATCGGTTGGGTTTTCTCTTTATTAGAGCTGTTTTGAATTTACTGTTTGAACGCATTCGTTTACTGGATCCTTGGACTGAAAAGTTTACAGGAGTTTACCGGTTTTTAAGCTATTGTTTTCATTCTAATGTACTGATTCAAATTAGTAATCAATAACTAACTATTATTTTACCACTCTGTGCACATCCCTGACATGCTCTTGTAACGGGTATAACTATTAAGAGAGAATATTATTGTTGTTGCTGTTTCATAGTTAATATGTCGTTGGGTCCTGTAGTCTGTTATGATGCAGTACCGAAAGACTCCAGCAGAGGGTGGGGCGAGCATAGAGAGTTAATAACAGGCAAACGGGAAGGAAGCCCGCACCACAGTCCTGACAGCATCATTGTCTTTACTGGGTGTTTTTAGGGAATATTTGTATTTTTTACATACGATTGGATTAGCTATTAATGTGGTGGGTGGACTGTCATGATTTTGCCTAATGCAGGACACTAATGAATGA
>NW_015552018.1:0-1553 GCF_001515605.1 Sinocyclocheilus anshuiensis | reverse complement strand
TATTGAGCAAAGGAAGAACAGCCTAAGAGTGAAAATAATAAAAATCTACTTGGATGAAGAAAACAAAGTAGAATGGAAAAAAACAATGGAGTATTTTTTAAGTAAGTGTGGTAATTTTAATTTAGGGGATAATATACTGTGGATGAGGACAAAGAAATGGATGACGGAGGGAGTGCCAGATTTTTATAAAGAAGTGATGAGTGTGTGGGGAAAATGTCTAACTTGTGTGTATTTTAATCCACAAGGTAGAGAGAGCATTTTAAATCAACCTCTTTTTTTAAACAAAGGCATTTTAAACCAAGGGAAGGGAATCTTTTATAAGAAATGGTGGGATGTAGGGATAACAAAAGTAAGGGATGTTTTATATGAGTTTAAAGAAGGGTTTTTACCAATACAATGCATTGTGGATGTCATGGAAGAGGCAAAGTAGGACTTTACCAGAAAGGAATTAATAAACAAATATGATTTAATTAAGAAAACCTGTTTTTAATCAATATTGGTTACAGAAGTTCAGTGGGTTGAAAGAGGAGTGTATATGGGGAAATATGAAAGGGAAAATTATACAAACAAAATTAAGTACTCTGGAGTACTTTATCAGACACAAAGTGATTTTTACAGATGTTTTATTAAATAAAATTGGAACGGAACAAACTGCAATGTGTAAAGTATGTTATAATGATGATGAAGGTTTTTTACATTTGTTTTTACACTGTAAATGTTTGGATGGTTTTAATGAAAAATGTAGAAAAATGATTCAGGATTTGATGGGAGAGCAAAATGAGGATATTCAATGGAGTAGGGTTGTGATGCTGGGGCTCGATAAACAGTGTAAGAATAAAAAAATTATAAACCTGCTGGTAATATTAATGAAAAGTGCAATATGGGAAAGAAGAGTGGTAGTGAAAAGAGAAAATATTTTATTGAATGTATAGTAAATTTTTAAAAGAAAGGTGGAAAGATATGCAAAATGTCTGTTTTATTACTTTTATCAAGACAAAATAATTTAATATTATGATGTTTTTACTCCAGATGTTTCTAAGGTTTTTAATAACTTTGGTTTGGATATCTTCTTTTTTTAACAATTTGAAAAATATGACTGGATAAGAGATTATAATTTTGTTTTAATGGCTTTTGAATCTGAATGTCTGAACTGCCTTCTATGGAATGATTGTTTATGGTTCTTAAATGAGAAAATTTGTATACCTTGTTGTATTTTAATGTAAAAAATGTTAGATGTATTTTTGTTCTGAAATAATTTTCAATAAAAATAAAAAAAAATTGAAAAAAAGTCTGCGCCCGATCTCATCTGATCTCGGAAGCTAAGCAGGGTCGGGCCTGGTTAGTACTTGGATGGGAGACCGCCTGGGAATACCAGGTGCCGTAAGCTTTAGCGTTTTCTTCACTACTTATCTAATACACTGGCCTATAGAGTGGCTGATCTTTAAATAGCCCACTCTTTGTGGCAGTCCCAGTTTACGGCCATACCACCCTGTCTGCGCCTGATGTCATCTGATCTTGGAAGCTAAGCAGGGTTGGGCCTGGTTAGTACTTGG
>NW_015552017.1:1410-1710 GCF_001515605.1 Sinocyclocheilus anshuiensis | reverse complement strand
GTTATTTAAATCATTTAATATTTCTGTATTCAAAATTGTATATTTTAAACTATTATCTAATGTATGAATTATTAATTTAATTGCACCCATGCTACCATTGAGCCTCATTAAACATCTGAAAATGTACCTACAAGCCACTTTTGTGTTCTTCTGTGCCACATCTGTAGTACAAATTAATTTATTAATACTAATTTCATATGATTGGTAACTTATTTGTCTTATTCTCCTTCTTATTATATTGTTTTAAATATAAATTTTAAAAAGCTTATAAACATACATTTTTGAATTTGACATAGATGA
>NW_015552017.1:780-1374 GCF_001515605.1 Sinocyclocheilus anshuiensis | reverse complement strand
ATTTGATATAGATGAAAATGATGCCATTACAAAGGTAAAAAGAAAATACCCCTGTAAGTCACTTGTCACCTCGTATTAGGAAGGCTAATTTTGGATCAGAATTTTTTATTATTGATCAGAAGGTGCTTCTAAATTGTTTAAATTAGGAGGACAAAATTAGGCATTTGAATGAGTGCTCGCTGTTCACTTTCGATTTCGCGCACTCTGTGTAAAGGGAGCACATCTTATAGTGCGTGCATAATTATTAGGCACGTTGATATTCTGATCATATTGTTTTCCAAGCACATTTTACCAATTCCAAACCACGTCAATCTTAATAACTACTGTTATTTTTGTATTTAATCATTTAGAAGTGATATATAAGTGTACATGAAGGCTGGAAATAAAAAAACTCCTTATTAAGGTGTGCAGAATTATTAGGCAGCTTTTCTTTTACGGATGATTTGAGCCAAAAAAGAGATTTAACTCAGACTGAGAAGTCAAAAATGATTAAATCCCCATGAGAAATATTAAAAACTAATGCAATACAGAAATTTTAAAGTTAAGGCATGACCATTTGTCAGCAAACTGCTCATTGGGTTAGCGGGGTCTGAT
>NW_015552017.1:0-742 GCF_001515605.1 Sinocyclocheilus anshuiensis | reverse complement strand
AGCAAAATGCTCAGTGGGTCAGCAGGGTCAGTCAAAAACATGTGGAGAAGAAAAGATGCATGTTAACTGCAAAAGAATTAGGAATTAAGGTGAAGAATTAGGTGTGAAATCACCAGGAACCATTTAGTCTCCAGCGGCACCATTTTCCAGAACTGCAACCTACCTGGAGTCTCCAGAAGTACAAGGTGTCAGGTTCTCAGAGACTTTGCTTGGGTAAAAAATCCTAAACAATGACCCCTACTAAATAAGAAGTTAAACGCAAAATTTAAATATCTAAATATAAAATATCTAAAACAAATAAATTGTTATTCGTGCTCCAAAACATTCGGGTGTGTGGCAGGCCATGTACAGACATGTGAAAGCATATGCCCAGGAACTGCTCCATCTCTTCAAATGTGACATTCAAGGGCATGGTTGGGTCACACTGGATGGCGTAGAGATTGCTCTGGAACACCATCTCTTCAATGATGTTTCTGCTCAGAAGACACCTGAAGTATTCAATGGGCTCCTTTACATTGCCAGCATGAGGGAGGCTGCCCTTCCATTCTGGAACAGCAGCAGTGCTCCTCTTTTTCCTCCATTTCAGGTTCTTCGTCTTATGGAAGGGTGGGCACAGGGCAGCTCTAACTTCTTCTTGATCTAATAAAACATAATCAAACATACATTTATATAACATGTAGGAAGCTATGGATGATTTGATTTCTAGACCTCTTCTTTTACCTAACCCATGTCTCTTTTACCC
>NW_015552016.1:605-838 GCF_001515605.1 Sinocyclocheilus anshuiensis | reverse complement strand
GGCAGCGAAGAAATCCTGCCACACACATCATTGTGCAGTTAAGTTAAGTTAAGGATTTGACTCTCAGTGTTCTTGTGATAACTGCAGTAAATTCCGTTAGAATGAGAATAGTCTCACACTAAACGCTATCAGTTTAAGCACGATTGGAGTTAAGGCACAGTACCTTAAACTAACACTAGAGGGCAGGCTGTTTAAGTATCTAACACTTCTTGAACTCCTTCTACCTTCCTGTT
>NW_015552016.1:0-212 GCF_001515605.1 Sinocyclocheilus anshuiensis | reverse complement strand
AACAGTGTTTGAATTCAAATTTAAAGTTAATTTCTGTATTCTAGCCATTTTTGTTCACCTATAGGTAACACTCCCTCTAGTGCTTAGTTGGTGAAGTGACAGTTGCCTCCACGGCGGATCGCAGTGAGCTGCCACGGAATCCAGACTGAATCACCTCAATCCATCAGTAAGCCTAGCCATAGAATACTGACCCATCCAGCTAGCGAAACCCC
>NW_015552015.1:0-517 GCF_001515605.1 Sinocyclocheilus anshuiensis | reverse complement strand
TACTAGCCGGTCTCTAGTTGTTGTTAACAAAGTATACTCACCTTCGCTTAATATTCTGCTAGTTTTTATCCATTCTTCTACATTTCATTTAATTACTTCTGCACTTTTTATTTTCTCTTGCTTTTTATCTCTTTTACTTCTTTTCATTGTTCCTTTATATTTACATTGGCCTAATTTCCACGGGTTGAAATTCTTACTCGAACGAAATATCCAACATCCCCCTAATTCTTCATTTAAACTAGTCCTGTATGTTGGTCCTAAAAAATATTTCATAGTTTTATTCCCCTCGCGTTCTTTAATAAAATTATTTTCTTCAAATATTTCTATCTCATTGCTGTGCCAGTATTTCATTTTTACCGTACTTTTCAGTTTAACCTTTGGCGTTCTGACCATGTAATACATATTTTTGCCTGTATTTAGGTTATCTAACCATTTCCAGAATTCCTTTGTTTTATTTTCGTTTATTTTCTCTTTTTTGGTGCACCACACAGACAATTCAAATCCTGAGATATTCTGT
>NW_015552014.1:291-1239 GCF_001515605.1 Sinocyclocheilus anshuiensis | reverse complement strand
CAGATCAGATCCGAGGACTGGTTTGTTACGATAGATCTAAAAGACTCTTACTTTCATGTTCCCACTCATCCCACTCACAGGAAGTTCCTGAGGTTTGCTTTCAGGGGCGAAGCTTACCAATACCGAGTTCTTCCTTTCGGCCTAGCACTCTCACCCCGCACCTTTACGAAGTGTGTGGATGCCGCTCTGGCTCCACTGCGACTCCAGGGCATCCACATACTAAATTATATCGACGATTGGTTGATTTTAGCTCAATCGGAGCAGATGGCGGTTCGACAGCTCACTTGAAGGACTTGGGGTTAAGACTAAACACCAAGAAAAGTGTCCTTTCTCCATTACAGAGGACCACCTATCTGGACGTGGTGTGGGATTCGACCACGATGCAGGCATGATTGTCTCCTGCTCGGATCGAGTCAATCCTCACGGTAGTCAAGAGAGTCAGAGAAGGCCAGTCACTCACTGTCAAGCAGTTTCAGAAACTATTGGGGTTAATGGCAGCTGCGTCCAACGTGATACCTTTTGGCCTGCTGTACATGAGACCCCTACAGTGGTGGCTCAAGTCCAAGGGGTTTTCCCCGAGGGGAAATCCGCTTCGCATGATCAAGGTCATGCGTTAGCGCACCTTGAACAAGCTGGTGCACCAGATCCTTGTGTAGGCCCAAGGGAAGCTCCTTTCTCTAAGCTGGCGATGCCTACGTGCCTTGGACATGTGGAGGAAACCTTGGTTCTTGTCTCAGGGCCCGGTGTTGGGAGCTCCTTGTTGCCGCGTAACGCTAGCGACGGATGCGTCCCTCACCGGCTGGTGTGCGGTCATGAGTGGCCACCCTGCCCGCGGTCTGGGGAGGGGTCGCCATCTCACTTGGCACATCAACTGCCTAGAGATGTTGGCTGTATTTCGAGCTTTGGAACACTTCCTCCCGGACCTAAGAGATAGCCATGTGCTTGTGC
>NW_015552014.1:0-214 GCF_001515605.1 Sinocyclocheilus anshuiensis | reverse complement strand
TCAACCACCAAGGAGGCCTGCGTTCGCGCCCCTTGTACAAGCTGGCGCACCAGATCCTTGTGTGGTCCCAGGGGAAAATCCTGTCACTGAGAGCAGTGCATATTCCTGGGTATCTGAATATGGGAGCAGACGTCCTGTCAAGGCAGGGGCCGAGGCCCGGGGAATGGAAGCTTCACCCCAAGGTGGTGAAGCAGATATGGAGAATTTTTGGCCA
>NW_015552013.1:0-951 GCF_001515605.1 Sinocyclocheilus anshuiensis | reverse complement strand
TTTTGATGTCCCCTGAAGCTCCAAGCTACGGATAGCATGGATAACCTAGAGCAGCTGATTAATTTGAATGGTGGAGAGGGTCAGATATACACTATGGAGGGACCCCTTTGTCTTAAAAGTGTCCAGTCTATGTTTGGGTGAGTAATGTTACTTTGTGCATACATACAGTTGAAGAAAAAATTATTAGCCCCCTATAAAATATTTCATTATTTTTTAAATAATTCCCAAGTGCTGTTTAACAGAGAGAAGTGTTTTTTTCAACACATAATTTCTAAACATAATAGTTTATTTAGGAAGCTTGGGAATGTTTGTAATACAAATAGAAACAAAATTATAACCAAGAATAAGAAAAGTCTATGGGCCCAAATTATTAAACAAAATTATAACCAAGAATAAAAAAAGTCTACAGGCCAAAATTATTAGCCCTCTGATGTTAATAGTCAATGGTGTATCCCTTTTGCTTGATAACAGCCTTTAGTTGTTTGTTGGAGTTCTCAAAAATTTCAGGCATGTCTCCTGAGGAGTTGCAGCCCATTCCTCCTCAGCAAATCTCTCAAGTTCCTCCAGATTTGTTGGTCTCCTGGCATGGACTCTGGTCTTCAGTGAGCCCCACATATTTTCTATTGGATTCAAGTCTGGGCTTTGTGCAGGCCAGTCAAGGACGTTCACTTTGCTCAGTTGTATGATTTGCATGATTTTGGTATGATTTGCGTCGCTATCATGCTGGAAGACAAAACGTCGACCCGAACCATCTTTTGTTGCAGATTGCCTGAGGTTGTCTTTCAAAAGCTTCTCGTAGTCTTCAGTTTTAATGATTCCTTTGACCCTGACGAGATTCCCAGTTCCAAACGCACTGAAACATCCCCACAGCATTACACTCCCACCTCCATGTTTCACTCTGGAGATGGTGTTCTTTGGGTTGAGCACCTGTCCCTTCTTACTCCAAACATA
>NW_015552012.1:773-1266 GCF_001515605.1 Sinocyclocheilus anshuiensis | reverse complement strand
TTTCCATGTTAGTATATAAGGTAAAATGATAAAAGCAGGTAAAATTATAAAAACATTCATAGTTAACAGCTGAACAAGTAACATTCATAGTTAACATAGCTGAACAAGGTCATTCCTCATTTGATGTATAATAATTCTATAGGTCTGTGCCGTTTCTTTGTTCAGGTTATTACTGTAAAATAATCTGGCATTTATTTTTGTTTTGATGATGAATGGAGCCAGCCTCCAAAAGTAATTAACCTGTCCTGTGATTTCTTTGTTTTCCTCACACAACACTGTCCAGACACACTAAAGTATATTGGTTGTCTTTACATTATAATACATGTTTCATATAATCAAGATTTAGATATGGAATAAATAGCATTCATTGGCAACACGCACAATTTGTGTCGATTGCAAGTGAAGTCGCAGGTATCCGAGAGTGCAAGTGGCGATTGCAAGTGACTTCGTAATTTAGTTTCTTTTGTCTTGTCTTCACCACCTGGCTACTGTT
>NW_015552012.1:0-725 GCF_001515605.1 Sinocyclocheilus anshuiensis | reverse complement strand
TGTAATTTAGTTTCTTTTTTTCTTGTCTTCACCACCTGGCTATACTGTTGTAAAATGTTGAGAGATTCAAACAAAAAGTAATCAATAAATAGAACAAAATAAAAAATAATAAAGCCTGCAAGTGACGTGGCTAGCGGAAGTGCAAGTGTCTGAGAGTGCAAGCCTGAGAATGCAAGTCTGAGAGTGCAAGTGCGAGGCTGCAGCCAGACCCTTCTCACCCTGCTGGCTAGTTCCTAGAACTACACTGTGTGAAAGCACCTATTTATACTTCTGCATCATTGTCTGTGTCGACATGCAATTACACATGCAGACCACTATATGCAGTGTCCTCAGGCATGTTGCTGATGTAACCCGCAGTATCAAGGCAAAAGCCAAAGAAGGAGCTTGTTGGAGAAGCATCAGCAGCGACAGTAGCAAATAAATATCAAAGAACGGCAGATTACACCTTTAACTTTATCTAAGTGCAATGTGATTATAATATAAGGATATGATTGTACTTTATTGTATACTTTATTACTCGTTTTTGTTGTTGTTGTTTTTTTTAAATTAATTTATAAATGAAATAATTAAAAAGGGCAGAAAAAATAGAAATACACATATACACAAATGACTGAACAAAAAAAATGAATAAAATAAATAATGAAATATGGTTCAAAGACTGGGGGGAAAAAATCTGTCAATGACTTGCAAACCAGCAATGTATTGGACCCGGAAATAACGTTTCT
>NW_015552011.1:0-9745 GCF_001515605.1 Sinocyclocheilus anshuiensis | reverse complement strand
CTGAAGATCATGTGACACTGAAGACTGCAGTAATGATGCTGAAAAGCGTTGATCACAAGAATAAATTATATTTTAAAACACATCAAAACATAAAATTTATATTAAATTGTGATATTTTATAAAATATCTCAGTTTTTACTGTATTTTTTGAACACATATCATCCTTATACTTCTATTATTATATCAAAAGTAGCATCATCCCTTCTATTTCTATTCTTACACTAACATTCGAGTAAAAAAAACAGACATTCGCAGACATGAAGTCTTTAATTTCTCTCCGCTCTTTTGTTCTGATGCCAGCGGTTCCCCCTTCGAAAATGTGCTTTGTGTCTAATATGGTCAGCGCCACACAATTACTCCCTCCAGTGAAAAGTGAAACAAACGCAGGGCATGCAGAGCATTTTGCATTATCTGCGCTCCTTGGATAGTCTAACAATAATAACTGTAAGACGACGTCAAGCCGAGGCTGCCAAGCTCAGCTAGCACGTATTACAACTTTAGAAATGAAGTTTGGGGTGCTGAAAACTGTCGTATTCAGGAGTTCTGCTATGTATTTATGCATTTTCAGATAATATTAATGCATATATGTGTATATATAAATGTACAGGACAGAGTTAGGAGGGAAACATTTATCCTGCGCCACCAAAACACTGCTTTTCTGACATTCTCACCTGAATTTGGATGGTTTAAGCTGTAACCATGTGTGTGAAAGATGCAAAGTGTAACAGGTGTTATATTAATTTATTAATTTCATACAAAATCTCTCCCTTTGTTATTATCAATTATTTTATATTTATATAATTCTTTTGTATTCTGGCAATTTTTATTTTAATATTGATTTATTTTGTTTGAGATGTTATTTGAGATGTTATCGAACTTCATGTTCAAAGTAAGCATGTTCATTTTTCAGTATTTTTGTAATTGTTAAATATAGTACGTGGCCCCTTTAAGAATTAAGGTTCCGGTTGCTTTCCTTCAGTTCGCGGTAAGCACGGCTGGGGAAAGGTCAGTTCTGCTGGAGCTGGAGCTAAAAAGTTTCAAATTAGTTCGTTTCTTGTGATTTAATATGTGTTGTTTTTGTTAAAAATACAGTTTAATCTTACTGAAACACTAATAGAGATTGTGTAACACGAAGTATGTATTTTTTTTTGTTTATTAACCATGTATGTCAGTTCCTTGGCTAAAATGATCCGTTTTGACTGACAGGTCAATGCTGAAATTGTGGAGAAAGGCCACGGATTGACATTTTTTTTCATTAATGTTCCTTTTTATTCATTCAGGTATGTTTTCTATCCATGTTTCTGTTAATATTGTTGTTTTGAATTCATGTAAAATGTTTTATATTGAGAAACATGTTACATATTGTTGATTTAATCATATGCAGTTCATTTAAAAATTGTAATATGAAGTCAGTTCGCGGTAAGCGCGGCTGGGGAAAGGTCAATGCTGAAATTGTGGAGAAAGGCCACGGATTGACTTTTTTTTTTTTCTTTCATTTTCCTTTTTATTCATTCAGAATAAAAAGTGGTCTATGGAATCTCTGTTGTCCGATCTCATTAAATTATCAACACAACGCAGAGTGAAGGTCCAGACCGGTCACAATGGTGCCATGACTTTTCTATGATGCAAGTCATCATGGATCCTCTTTGATCAACATCAGCTTGGTCGCTGGGGTTTGCTGCATTCTGGAGCGTCCAAATTCTGACTGTACCTGTGTCAAAGAAAAAAGGTTGGACGTTAGACTGTACATAATTCAGAAACAGGTTGAAAGTTCATATTTTCAGAAGAGAGAAAATAGAAGTAGTTTGAATTTGTGATTCCATTTTTGTTTGCTTATTTGATTGTGTATTAATTTTTAGCTGTGTACACATTAACAGTTTTTTTTTCTGTTGTCGTCATCTGTTCTAATTTAATTTTTTTGATTTGTAATATTCAAGATGTCACAAAATGGTGAGAAGACAAGTTACTCCCCTAGTGGTGGGTTTGAATTGGGTTTTGCCAGGGGGCGTATCTTTGGTGAACTTGAACAGACACCACTCAGAAGGAGAGTTAATATTGTTTCTCCTGATTTCTGTTCTACCCGTAATCCTGTTAGAGTACATACAACTGAATCAGAAAAGTGTGAAGGTGCTGCTTCAGACAGCCGAGACTACAGTAATGCTGATTTGAGTAGTTTAATCACACAGCTTGCTTAACAAATAGGGCAGTCAATATCTGATCAGCTGAAAAAAGGCAGTGAAAAAAATGAGTGTCCTGATATTCAAACGCAGAGCATAGGGACGAGCCAGGTTCTCATGGAGTCACCTTCTCTAAATTTGACTGGTATGAAGTTAGTGATGAAGCCTGATGTCAAGGCACCACCCTGTTTCAGAGGGGATGGATCTGACAAATTATCAGTACACGAATGGGAAGAACTCATGGATGTTTATTTGAGAAAGAAAGGTGTTCCTTTAGCTGAACAAGCGGACGAAATCATGTCGAACTTAATGGGGAGAGCTAAAGATGTAATCAAGATAGCACTACGCAGCAATCCATCACTGAAGCCTAAAACAAACCCAAGGATTGTCACAGACATACTCAAACAGCACTTCAGCGAATTGACATATTCATCTATGCCGCTTGCTGACTTTTATGGCACTTTACCTGTAGCAGGAGAGAATGCAATGGAATATTGGATTCGGCTTAATAAAGCTGTTGATGTCGCTGACGAGTGTTTGAGAAGACAGGGCAGAAGTATTGAAGATCCTACACGTGAGGTGACACAAATGTTTGTTAAACATTGCCCTGACCAATCTCTTTCTGCTATCTTGAAATTCAAGTCTGCTGATAGGTGGACGGCGGCTGAAATACAAGAACGTCTTGATGAATATCAAGCTGAGAAAAGAGCACAAATGAAGGCACAGTCTAACCATCCTGCCTTTGTGAAAACTGTAGCTGCCAATGCCCAAATGTCGAATTTAAATGATGGAACATCTGGGAATGAGCCGAAAGTGTCAGCAGGTCAAGGTGGGTTACCAGTTACACCATCAGTTCAGGCAAGTGACAGCTGCACTCAGTCCCTTATCAATTTGCTCGATCGTGTGCTGAAACAAAACATGCAAAGCCCTTCTGCACCTGTAAATTCATTTAGACATGGGAATGTGAGCAGGACGTTTTGCAAAGTTTGCAGAGGCATGAACCATTCTACAGTTGCACATTGTAGAAGAGATGGTTTATGCTTGTTTTGTTTTGAACATGGACACAGAAAAAGAGACTGCCCAAAGTGGAGTAGTCACGATAGTCTGGAGGTAAACTACTCACCACAAGGAGCTGGTCCTTTAAACCATTAGACCCACATTTGGAGAGGGGATGTGTGGGTGATGATCAAACCCTCATAAGTGATCTGGAACAGCAGTATGACAATGCATGCCATACAGCATCTGATGGTACTTGTGTGATATACGCACAAAATATGCAGAAAATAAAGGCTTTTGATGATCTTTTCTATACTTCTGTGATCGTAAACAACCAGTTTCACATGAGAGGAATGCTTGACACTGGCTCCATGTCTTGTACTCTCAGTGAGACAGCTGAACAAAAGTTGTTGGCTGAAAATGTCGTCCTGGACAAAAAATCACTACCTGAGAATATCATTCTTGTCGGTGTTGGGGGTAGGACCGCACAGCCAAAATATTTGTACGAAGTTAGCATGAAAGTGTATGGCATCAGCTGTCAAGTTCCAGTTCTCGTTGTTCCAGGACAACATGATGATTTAAGTCTTGGCACCAACTTGATCAAGCACATTGTGAATCAAATGAAGAACACAGATGAGTATTGGGAATTTATATCGCAAAGTGCTACACAGTTATCACCGGACGGTGAACACTTTTTGGATGTGATGTCAAATCTTACACGCTGGCGACATGATGAGATCCCTAGCAAAATTGGAACGGTAAAGCTCCATCATGCTGTCACTCTTGCTGCTAGACAAGAACATTTAGTGTGGGGAAGACTGCCCAGCCAACACTCCATTGTCCCTTGGAAGCACCATTCTCATTGAACCAACTTCCTCCAAGACTATGCCGAGAAACATCATGGTAGCCCGTGTGATAACATCTCTGTGGGGTAATAGGTGGGTACCTATGAAAATAACCAATTTGTCAGACCAACCTGTCACGCTAAGGAAGAATCGGAAATTGGCAGATGTTCCACCTTGTCTGGCTGCAGAAGATTTCCCAGTCTTGCAGGGCACTGGAAAGATAAAGGAGGTTAGTCCAGAGATGCAAACTACTCCAAATTGTGCTTTAAATTTGAGACTGCAAGATGCTGGGTTAAGTGAAATTGACATTGATCTCTGCAGAGTCACTGATGCATCCAAAGAGAAACTTGTACAGTTATTGGTGAATTACAATGATGTGTTTTCCAAGCATCCCTTAGACTGTGGAGAGGCTAAGGAGTTTGAACACCGTATCCGACTTGCAGATGAGAGGCCTTTCCGCTTACCATATCGGAGGATCCCTCCTGCTCATTACCAGAAGTTGCATCAGGCGTTAAACGAAATGGAGGAGCAAGGGATAATTAGGAAATCAGTAAGCGAATATGCATCGCCCTTGGTGCTTGTGTGGAAAAAAGATGGAAGCCTCCGCATCTGTACGGACTTCAGGTGGCTTAATGCGAGAACACTCAAAGATGCTCACCCACTCCCTCATCAGTCCGACTGCCTTGCTGCTTTAGGAGGTAACAATTACTTCAGCACCCTGGACTTAACCTCCAGATTCTACAATTTACCCATGCATGAACAAGACAAAAAATACACCGCTTTCATCACTCCTATGGGGCTACATGAGTATAACCGCATGCCACAAGGCCTGTGCAACAGTCCAGCTTCGTTCATGCGGATGATGCTTAGCATTTTTGGGGATATGAACTTCAGTAGTTTGCTCTGCTATTTAGACGATTTACTTGTGTTCGCATCCACGGAGCAAGAAGCTTTGAGCAGGCTTGAATTTTTTTTTCAGCGGCTTAGGTTACATCACCTCAAACTGAGTCCCAAAAAGTGTAATTTTTTGTGTGATTCAGTGAAGTTCTTGGGTCATATTATTTCTGGCCATGGTGTCTCTGTGGACTTCACAAAGGTGGATGTTATATCCAAAATGTTGCAACTTATGGAGGAAGATGGTTGCACTCCATCAGCACGAAGAATCAAGTCATTTTTAGGAATGATTTTCTACTATCAACACTTTATTCCTAATTGTTCTTCGATCGCCAAGCCTCTCTTTGCTTTAACTGCGGGTCAGAAGAGAAGAGGTAAAGAGAAAGTTAGGAAGCCTGTTGGCACATTCAGAAAGCTGAATCCAAGTGACTGGACTGAGGAATGCGATATTGCTTTCAATACACTCAAGGAGAAATTGTTGAACTGTGCTGTGCTTGCACATCCTGATTTCTCTAGGCCTTTGATTCTTTCAACTGACGCATCTCTGGATGGGTTAGGTGCTGTGCTATCCCAAGTTCCAGCTGGGGAAGAAATAGCTCGGCCAATTGCCTTCGCCAGCAAAACCCTGACCGTGTCACAAAAGAAGTACCCTGCACACAGGCTCGAGTTTTTGGCTTTGAAGTGGAGTGTGTGCGAAAAGTTCAGCCACTGGCTTAAGGGGCACAGCTTCACAGTTTGGACTGACAACAATCCACTTGCGCACATTATGACTAAGCCAAAACTCGATGCCTGTGAACAAAGGTGGGTTTCAAAATTAGCCCCCTATTTTTTCGACATAAAACATATTGCAGGAGTTAAGAACATTGTGGCTGATACCTTAAGCAGAGATCCATTTGCAAGGTCAATTAGTCATAGGCTCATGAATGAGAGTTACAATTGCTTACTTACGGAAGCTGATGCTGTAGAAGAAGAAGGAATACAGGAAGTGTTTCGTCTGAAGGTTGAGTGCCACAAGATAAGTGATCAGATTGGATGTCAGTCAAGCTGTCACGTGCAGTCATGTGATCCAGCAGCCGTCAAGACACTTTGCCAAGTCCAAGATGACTGGGAAACAGCGGCGGTGATGCGAGCAGTTCAGTTGGTGCAGTCAGTTCAACAGGTTGCTGCCACTAGCCAAAGTGAACAACCTCTGCCTATGTTCTCTCACGATGAGTTGGGGAGAAGTCAAGAGCTCGACCTTACCATTTCCAAGGTTCTCCCTTTCGTACTTCGTAAAAGACGTCCTTCAAGACGAGAGAGAGAAAAGCTCGACTACAGAGCGTTGGCTCTTGTCAAGCAATGGGATCATCTAAATATGTGTGATGGGATTCTGTACAGGGTAACTAAGGACCCAATAAGCAGACAGAGAAGACATCAGTATGTTCTGCCTCAGAGCATGGTAGAAAAAGCCCTACATGGTCTTCACGATCTTGCCGGTCACCAAGGACAGGCTAGAACAGTTCACTTGGCGAGACAGCGCTTCTTCTGGCCCAAGATGGAGCGTGAGATTAGAGAATATGTGAAGTGTTGCAAGAGGTGTATTCTGGCCAAAACACCTGAGCCAGCTGCTCGAGCTCCACTGGAAAGCATTCGAACTTCTGCACCTATGGAGTTGGTTTGTCTTGACTTTTGGAGTGCAGAAGATAACAAACAGCGTTCAGTGGATGTGTTGGTCCTGACGGATCATTTCACTAAACTTGCACACGCCTTTCCTTGCATCAACCAGACGGCTAAGCAAGTTGCTCGGAAGTTATGGGACCATGTGTTCTGTGTGTATGGTTTCCCTGAGCGGATCCACACGGATCAAGGAACAAATTTCGAGAGTGAGCTCATTGCTGAATTGCTAACACTTTCTGGGGTCTCCAAATCTCACACGACTGCCTATCATCCTATGGGAAATGGCATCACGGAGCGGTTCAACCGAACCTTAGGAAATATGCTTCGCTCCCTGCCCTTGAGATCTAAGGATAAGTGGCCACAACAGATTCAGACTCTGACCTTCGCGTACAACTCAACAATACATGAGACGACGGGTTACGCACCTTTCCAACTCATGTTTGGACGTGTCCCACGCTTACCTGTGGACGTAATGTTCAAGCAAGTATCGAAGGATCCAGTGATTGTTGATTACAGCAGCTATGTTGCAACTTCAATGTCTCATCTTCATGAAGCAGCTGAAATTGCCCAAAAACATGCTGTACAGGAACAGAGGAAACGGACAAAGATTTATAACTGCAGGATCAAGGGAGTACATTTGAACAATGGCGATAGAGTGCTCATTGCCAATAAAGGAGAAAGAGGGAAAAGGAAGTTGGCAGATAGATGGGAATCTACTGTGTACACCATTGTGGATAATGACCCTCAGACACACATATACAAAGTGAAGGATGACAAAGGACACACTAAAGTGGTACATCGGAATATGCTCTTAGACATCAGTTTCTTACCAGTGACGTCCTGAGGATGAAACATGTGGATCTACAGTTGCCGATTGCTCAAACGATTCTGACTGTGAGAGCCGATCAACAAATTCCACTGATTCCTTGGAGGACAAAGATCCTGAAAACATAACAAATTCATTAGTATTAAATGAGGATGTCTCAAAGAGTTCAAAATCTCTTGATGTGCAAATGGAACAGGAAGAAGATGAGAGTGATGGCACTTACTGTGTTAATTCCGTTCCAGACAGTCAAAACCGGATGCTCCCTGATAAAACACTGAGTGCAGGAACTTCTGATTGTGACAATGTATCGGCAACAGTTGACTTTACCAATTCAGGTATTACTGACTCTGATTTGCCTGTCTGTGATGATGTGTCAATGTTAGGTCCTGAACAAGCACAAGGCACGATTACAACACGAGCTTGTAGAGTAGTAAAAAAAGTCAATCGTCTGATTGAGACCATGGCCCAAAAACCATTTAAAATGGCAAACTTGTCAAACAGGTTCCAGAAAAAGTCTCAGTCACTTTTAAGCCTATTCTAATTTTTGTGATTGAGAAAGAAGTTTACTCTCTATTTTTTTTTCTTTTTGGGATTAATTTTTCATTAAGTAATATATGAATAATGTGAATGAGGATTTGTTGCAAAGATTAAATGTGGTATGGTGTACTTGGCAACATACTTTACTAAGTCAGGTATTACTGACTCCGATTTGCCTGTCTGTGATGTGTCAATGTCAGGTCCTGAACAAGCACAAGGCACGATTACAACACGAGCTGGTAGAGTAGTAAAAAAAGTCTATCGTCTGATTGAGACCATGGCCCAAAAACCATTTAAAATGGCAAACTTGTCAAACAGGTTCCAGAAAAAGTCTCAGTCACTTTTAAGCCTATTCTAATTTTTGTGATTGAGAAGGAAGTTTACTCTCTATTTTTTTTATTTTTGGGATTAATTTTTCATTAAGTGTAATATATGAATAATGTGAATGAGGATTTGTTGCAAAGATTAAATGTGGTATGGTGTACTTGGCAACATACTTTACTAAGAGGTTTTGAGGCCTGATCACCCTCAAATTTCTCTGTATCTGTCAAGACAGATGGCTTTCATTGCTGTAACTATTGAGTTTTTGCATTGTGATTCTTTAGGAAATCCTCTTTATGCACATGCAGAATTTTGGTGAAATTAGGGGAGGTGAATGTAGCAGGTGTTATATTAATTTATTAATTTCACAAAATCTCTCCCTTTGTTATTATCAATTATTTTATATTTATATAATTATTTTGTATTCTGGCAATTTTTCTTTTAATATTGATTTATTTTGTTTGAGATGTTATTTGAGATGTTATTGAACTTCATGTTCAAAGTAAGCATGTTCATTTTTCAGTATTTGTTGTAATTGTTAAATATAGTACGTGGCCCCTTTAAGAATGAAGGTTCCGGTTGCTTTCCTTCAGTTCGCGGTAAGCGCGGCTGGGGGAAGGGTGAGTTCTGCTGGAGCTGGAGCTAAAAAGTTTCAAATTAGTTCGTTTCTTGTGATTAATATGTATTTTTTTGTTAAAAATACAGTTTAATCTTACTGAAACACTAATAGAGATTGTGTAACACGAAGTATGTATTTTTTTTTGTTTATTAACCATGTATGTCAGTTCCGTGGCTAAAATGATCCGTTTTGACTGGCAGGTCAATGCTGAAATTGTGGAGAAAGGCCACGGATTGACATTTTTTTTCATTAATTTTCCTTTTTATTCATTCAGGTATGTTTTCTATCCATGTTTCTGTTAATATTGTTGTTTTGAATTCATGTAAAATGTTTTATATTGAGAAAAATGTTACATATTGTTGATTTAATCATATGCTGTTCATTTAAAAATTGTAATATGAAGTCAGTTCGCGGTAAGCGCGGCTGGGGAAAGGTCAATGCTGAAATTGTGGAGAAAGGCCACGGATTGACATTTTTTTTAATTAATTTCCTTTTTATTCATTCAGAATAAAAAGTGGTCTGAGCAATCTCTGTTGTCCGGTCTCATTAAATTATCAACACAACGCAGAGTGAAGTTCCAGACCGGTCACAAAAGCACAGACATTTTTCCAAGTTAAATATGTTCTAGAGTATTTATAATGTAAATTATATTATAAATTAATAGATGATAATAATTATTTACATTATAAAGTGGAATTATTTTATACTTGTATATAACATGGCCCAAGCACTGCACAAAAATAACACAAACATTTTATTTTGATCAAATATGTATTTATTATGAAAATTACAATATTTAATAAATGCATTAATGTTAATATTTTATTTAACAAATTATATGTGACCCTGGACCACAAAACCAGTCTTAAGTCGC
>NW_015552010.1:253-568 GCF_001515605.1 Sinocyclocheilus anshuiensis | reverse complement strand
TGCGATTTTCTCCCAAGAGAAAAAAATCGCCTGCGAGCTCGTACGTCAGCAAAAATCGCACCGTGTACGCCCGCCTTAACGCATACCTGCATGAATCGCCATAAACATAAACTTAAGGTGGTTCTATTTTTTATTTGTTATTCCGAATGTGCCAAATTTGCCGTTCAGCTTTATGAATGAATATGCCTGTTGTATTTCCGGCAAAACCAGCAGAAATTCAGAAATGGCCTACTCCCTCGAGTTCTTTATGAAGAACAGAAAGTCCATGCTTTTCTCTGCTTTTCAGCCATTCTCTTTGCCATGTCCTTTAGTCTG
>NW_015552010.1:0-151 GCF_001515605.1 Sinocyclocheilus anshuiensis | reverse complement strand
CTATTTCGTCCTCAGAATCCATATTTTTATGAATGGCGCGAAACGTAATGCTTACGTCAGAGTTTGTAAAATCGTAATAAATTCGTGTCGTGTGTGACTGCCTCCATACCATTTTCGGATAAACTCAATCGTGACATGTGCCAGAGCTCAC
>NW_015552009.1:256-810 GCF_001515605.1 Sinocyclocheilus anshuiensis | reverse complement strand
GTATGAAATACTGTTATAATGATTATATTATAAATATTATACATCTCCTACGCAATACGCAACGCACATACACACGCATTAGCATATAGGTAACAGTTGACCATGCACAGCATCAGGGAGAAGTTGGAGCGTGGGGAGATACTAAAAGTTCCCAATGCTTCGGAAAAGCTGTATTTTGGAAGAGTCTTGATTTGATTACCATGGCAAACAGCGAGTCAGTTGGTCATGTGCAGTACAGAATCTGCAAATATATCCTTGCACATGACAGCAAAAAACGCACGCAATAGGCTAAAGCGTGCCGCAAAACCCAAGCAAAATAATTACCTTGAATGTGTCGGGGGGAAATAATGAGATATTTGAATTATTTATTAATAAATTAGTGTTTTCTGAGTCCGTGTCGCAAAGATGAAGACGACGATCCTGATCCTGAGAAATGCATCTTTACGGATTGTATAAAATCCGTAAAAAGAATTTTTGTTTTTGATTCGAATTATTATTTCGTTTTAAAGTAGTAATTTTAAAGCTTTCTATAGATATATTTAGCAAGTTTTTCA
>NW_015552009.1:0-220 GCF_001515605.1 Sinocyclocheilus anshuiensis | reverse complement strand
AGATATATTTAGCAAGTTTTTGAGGCAAGTATTCGCTGAGTTTCGGTTCATCATTGTGAAGCGCTCCTGGCCGAAACTGCAGAAAGCACATCCTGTATGTATCCTTTATTTTATAAAAGCACAACGCTTTGTTGATATTGTGAGTAGAGGTCGACTGATAGTGGATTTTACCGACACCGATAGCTAGGTTGGACCACACTGGCCGATACCGATTAATCAA
>NW_015552008.1:709-839 GCF_001515605.1 Sinocyclocheilus anshuiensis | reverse complement strand
GTGTGCACGCTAGACTTTGCGCACTTTCTGAAATCCTGTACGGTTTTCCAGTGTGTCTCTATTTTTGACACACTTGGAAGTATCGCTCCCCTCACCATTGAGGGTTACTATGAGCATGCTGCATCCTTTC
>NW_015552008.1:0-147 GCF_001515605.1 Sinocyclocheilus anshuiensis | reverse complement strand
ATTCCAGCTTTATATCTTAGATCGAGTTGGTGACTCTCAAACATATTGGGTTTGGTATGCACCATTCCATCTCTGAGCTGCTCTTTCAGAGTGCCACGAGAGCCCTTTAGAACGGTATCCTAAAATCCATGTTATGGTAAGTGTGCA
>NW_015552007.1:1012-1543 GCF_001515605.1 Sinocyclocheilus anshuiensis | reverse complement strand
TACACCATCAACAACAGTTCTCTGCTTTGGCTTTGTTGATACAACAACCATGTCACTGACCCGGCCTGGCTTCACACCCTAGGAATTATTAAATTAATTCAAATTAATATAAAAACCACATGATGAAAAATGTCTAATGAAATGTTTAAAAAATGTGTTTTTAATGCTCAGACTTACTAGAGTTCTTGGCTTGTGGTAGCATTGCTCTGTTTCCGTGCAACTCAGCACTGGGGGGACTGCAGTAACAGGTGTAATGTGGGGTTTGGTGTTTGGGTTTTGTTTCATGTTCATGTTTTCCGTGTCTTTTATTTTGTAATTGTTTCACCCTGTTAGTGTCATGCTTCCCTTGCCCTCATGTATCTCTGCCTTGTGTGTGTGTCATGTTCTGGTTGGTCGTCTTAGTCATGTGTCTTGTTCACCATTGGTTTGTTCATGTCATGTGACCCTCTTGTTTGCTATAAGTAACCACCATGTTCCCATAGTCTTCGTCGTGTATTGATGTTGTAACTCTGCTGTTGGTGAGTCCTGTCC
>NW_015552007.1:409-845 GCF_001515605.1 Sinocyclocheilus anshuiensis | reverse complement strand
TGGGTTCTCACTACGCTCGCCTTCAGTGGACTGATTCGTTACAGAATACATGACCACCAAAATTAACCCAGCAGTTGTTCGTCTCCTCCACCTTCGTCAAGGTGATCAGGCTATTGAGGACTATGTTATTGAGTTTCTTGAACTTTCTAACCATGTGGATTTTAATGACGTGGCGCTCAAAGACATTTTTCGTCATGGATTAAACAAACCCATTTGTTCCCGGCTACCTGGAGGAAAAATAAACTGGTCTCTGGAGCAATACATTGATCATGCTCTGCTGTTGTGCGGCTCATCGTACACTGTGGGTTTTGCGGATAAGGAGCCCCGCAATACTACAGTGCCCACCACACCAGAGCCTCTTCACATCCCGACCGTCATGTCTGGAGTTGTTCACGTCACGCCTGCTACTCCAGGGTCTGCTCACGTCACACCTGCC
>NW_015552007.1:0-123 GCF_001515605.1 Sinocyclocheilus anshuiensis | reverse complement strand
CTCTTCACGTCACGTCTGCCAAGCCAGAGCCTGCTCACATCATCACTCCAGAGATTATTCACAACATGGCCACCATTCAAGAGCTTCGTTGCAAGATGGCCGCCACACAAGAGTCTCTTCACA
>NW_015552006.1:1217-2139 GCF_001515605.1 Sinocyclocheilus anshuiensis | reverse complement strand
ATTAGAAATGATTTATTTTTTAGTGAGCGAATGTTTAAAAATGCTTTATTTTATGTTCATTGTTATTCTTTACAGTCTTAATTAATTTTAAATACATTTTTGAGTCATTTTATAATTTTGAAATTCCTTGTTTAAATAAATTTTTGAATCATTTTATAATTTAGAAATTCCTTGTTTTTATCATTGTGATAATTTTTCATGATAATTTTAATTCCTTATATATGTAAAGCATGTTGAATTACCATTGTGTATGAAATGTGCTATATAAATAAACTTTGCCTTTGCCTTACATTAATAATTAATTCAACATAAATGCATAACATTTCACTTCTATGGAAACTGTAATGCTAGAATTTGCACGTCTGAAATAGATGTTCCTCAATCAACATAAATAAATACACACATCGTAACTTTCCTGCAAAAGTTGTTTTGTTTTGATGAGAAATAAAACCAAATGTTGTTTGTGTACCATTCATCAGTGTCTTTGATTAGAAATTTACTAAAAACAAGCCTATCGCAAGACATCTGGAAGGGTGGCCACCACGTAGACACGCCCTTGGCAGTGACTAACCTCGTTCTTTTGTCTCTATACATAAAGACACATTTACATTGATGAGCGAACATAATTGCCTGATTTTGTAAATGTGGCCAATTACATTTGCATTAAGCACCCAATTAGCGCTTGTAAGCTATTATTTTAAATTATAGACCTTTACAAATAGCAGAGCCTTTTTAATGAATGTAAAGTCCATGCTTAAACCTTTCAATGGTGAGTTTAAAATATTCTAGCGGTCCAGAGTGAGTTTTTTTTTTTTAAGGCGACCGTTATTTTAGGCACTGTCCCAAATGGAACACTTCACGTGCACTTGCGGTCTTACATACTTACAATGGCCGCCGCGTGCGCGTGTCCGTTAAGTCCACG
>NW_015552006.1:794-1163 GCF_001515605.1 Sinocyclocheilus anshuiensis | reverse complement strand
TATGATGCCGTTTCAATTTTTCCTTTCTCTTTGGAGTGTTACAAGCTCTTGGTGCATAAAGAAGATCTGTAAAGTTACTAAAGTGAGACTAAAGTCTCAAATCCAAAGAGAAATTCTTTATAAAAGTTAAGACTTGTCCATGCCCTCCTAAAACGCCTCTGTTTAAACATGCCCCCACATGTCTATGTCACTGTGTGGGAAGACTTGCATAACGCCGCCCAAATGTTCACGCAAAGAAAGAAGGCGTAACTTTTATTCTCGCTGTAGTATTGTTGTTGCCGCCGCCATGATGTGGATATGCTGTGTTTCATTGTGAAAGCGAAACTACTTTGTTTGGTCTTCCAAAAGAGGACGATATCCGCTTTGTCA
>NW_015552006.1:402-657 GCF_001515605.1 Sinocyclocheilus anshuiensis | reverse complement strand
AGTCCAGCCCGGGGTCGTCACATGTGGTTGCCGCAAGCCTCCTTCGTCGAATCCGCCGGGCGCCGCTCACTCAAGCCACTGTGTGTTTCGTTGCGAAAGGGAAACTACTTTATTTGGCCTTCCAAAAGAGGACATAATGTTTCTATAAAGTGGGGCAGTTCCAACTTTGCAAGGACAGTCTGGCGCTTCTGACTCACAGCCTGTAAGTACATTTTTTTATATTTAAAGAATTTGCCACTGATGATTCAAACGCGA
>NW_015552006.1:0-185 GCF_001515605.1 Sinocyclocheilus anshuiensis | reverse complement strand
TAATGGGTTTTATTGGTTTTGTCTCGTCGCGCCGGACACATGGAAGCCATAGACTGTATGATGGAAACACAGTATGGTAAGGGGCAGGGGCGTAGATTACGCGGGGGACGTGGGGGACATGTCCCCCTCACTTTTAATAGCACGTAAATTCGTCCCCCGCACTTTTTCGGGCAAGTGTGTTCGCA
>NW_015552005.1:0-535 GCF_001515605.1 Sinocyclocheilus anshuiensis | reverse complement strand
AGCGAATTGCCTCACAGACATGATATATATATATATATATATATATAGAGAAAGCTTTAAATTACTTAATAATAATCGTAAAAAACGAAATAATTAAACTCTTTCATTATGTAATCCGTAAAGATGCATTTCTCTCTAAAGGCACGTCCAATGAGGAGATGGTGAGTCATTTTTTTCATCACCATAATTGATGGATGTCTAAAATATAAAAATAAGGAAAAGGCCCGACTATAATTTGCGTTTTATTTGTATTATTCTATATAATTAAAAAATAAAACACAAATTATAATGGCATAGGTTATATGTAAAACTTTGTGCTATATTTGTATAGCTGCTTATATTTTCTGATTTTTATGTTGCTCTGTTCTGAATACCTTAAAATTTAAAGGATTTACTGCAACGCAATTTTGTCTGATATGTGAATTATTTATTTGCCTATTAGTATTTTTTAATCCATGCCACAAACGCTTTAAAAACCGATTTAAAAATTACTTTATTTTAAAGGGGTCATATGATGCTTTTTTAAAGATCATTA
>NW_015552004.1:0-562 GCF_001515605.1 Sinocyclocheilus anshuiensis | reverse complement strand
TATATATATATATTTTATTTTTTTTAACAACTTGGTTGAGTAAATGATTCAGTGAGTCACTCATTTAAGACTGCTTGCATACACTCTAAGTAGGTAGCTAATAACATGGAGCAGCATTTTATCTGAAGCAAACATAGTTTGCGTACATCCTGCTGTGGTTCTAATTTATCTCTGTTAACTTTTCTGCCTGTACTGCTGATCCTCCAATTATATACAGAGTATGCTGATAAAAGCATTGGAGCTCTTCTGTATTCAGCTTTATTCAGTTTTGCCTGTTCCTCACTGGGAAGATCACTGGGTCTTCTGACATAAGCAAAACCATGATTGTATGTTCATATTACATTAGCTATGTTTCCATCCACTGGAATGGAACTGGAATATCGCATAAAATATTTGCGAATAAAGTTTCCATCCAACAAGTCAAGTAGAACAAAGTCATCACTTCCTGATAAACTGGCACTAAATATCTCTAAGAAAACTAGGAGAATTTTCTTATGTAATAAATTACTTGTAACAGCCCTCTACGGACACCTTGGCAATTGAATCGCCATCGGCTAGTAAA
>NW_015552003.1:0-553 GCF_001515605.1 Sinocyclocheilus anshuiensis | reverse complement strand
ATTTTTTTTTTATGTTTCTGAATGAAGTATCATCTGCTCACCAAGACTGCACTTATTTGTTCAAAAATACAATAAGACACTAATATTGTGAAATATTACTACTATTTTGTAATTTAAAATAGCTGTTTTCTATGTTAAAGTGTAATTTATTGTGATCAAAGCTGAATTTTCAGCATCATTACTGCAGTGTATACCTACTGATTGATCCACACTCCGGAACAGATGGTGGCGGTAATGCACCAATAAGCTGGATGCCAACCGTGGTTAACAATAAAGAAGAAGAAGATTGTAGCTTTGTTCCCCTTCTAGGGAACTCAACACTGTGTCCTGGTGGACACTTTGGGGAATGCAGCCAGCATGACCGGTGCCTGAAGCATGTATAAAACAACTCCAATCCTATTGGTCCACGTGGCCCGTGATGTCATAGGCAGGTACCCGAAAGTATAAAAGGGGCACCTGCTGAATACGTCACTAACTCGGTTATCTGAGGAGACGTAAACAGGCAGGTCGAAGGCATGGCAAAGGGACGCAGCGTCTCGTTCCCTCTCGGGGA
>NW_015552002.1:640-818 GCF_001515605.1 Sinocyclocheilus anshuiensis | reverse complement strand
AATATTGAAAAAAATCGATTCGTGGCCTTCGAGAATCGATATTGATTCGACCACATTTTAAAAAATGATATACCGAAAAATCTATTTTTTTTGCCCAGCCCTATTCGCGATAATGACAGCTGTTTGCATAGCTTCTCAGTGAACTACGGCTCTGTGAAGTAAATGCTGCTCCATCTGA
>NW_015552002.1:0-145 GCF_001515605.1 Sinocyclocheilus anshuiensis | reverse complement strand
CATGACAATCACAGCTTCTGTCGAATCGCGATCTCGATTCCATTTCGATTTATCGTGCAGCCCTACATTAAAGTAGTTGTTTAAAATGTTTATACCTTATGTCAGTTCAGATATTATTTTTAATTGTCACATTGTTTTTGAACCA
>NW_015552001.1:0-780 GCF_001515605.1 Sinocyclocheilus anshuiensis | reverse complement strand
ACCAATACTGTGTTCTTCCGTTCGGACTAGCTTTGGCTCCTCAAATGTTTACAAAATGCATGGACGCAGCTCTGGCCCCGTTGCAGCTCCAGGGCGTCCGAATTTTGAACTACCTGGACGATTGGCTAATACTAGCTCAATCTCAGGATCAGGCACGGATACATCGAGATCTGGTACTCGATCATTTGAGGAGCCTAGGGCTACGGACGAACCTTCAAAAGAGTGTCCTGCTGCCGTCTCGACAGATGACCTTTTTGGGGGTGGATTTGGACTCTTGCATGATGCGGGCACGGCTGTCTCCCGCTCGTGTGCAGTCAATACGGACCTGTCTAGGTCAGTTCAAGACAGGGCGCCGAGTACATGTAGGCCTGTGTTTCAGGCTGTTGGGTCTGATGGCGGCAGCGTCCCCTGTAGTTCAATTGGGCCTGCTTCACATGCGACCATTTCAGTGGTGGACCAAGAGCCAGAACATTTCACATCACTGTCACCCGCTTCGCAGAATTACGGTGACACGCAAGGGCTTTCGTACTCTAAGCCCTTGGATGAGACCCCAGTTCTTTCTGGAAGGAGTCCAGATGGGGACGTTGTGTTGCCGCAAAACGGTCACGACGGACGCGTCCCTTACGGGCTGGGGAGCGGTCCATCAGGGATATCCAGTCGGTGGAGTCTGGACAGAGGTACATCGAGACTGGCACATAAACCGTTCGGAGATGCTGGCGGTTCTCCTGGCTCTCTAACAGTTCTTACCCGAACTGAGGGGTTATCATGTGTTGGTCAGGA
>NW_015552000.1:0-1230 GCF_001515605.1 Sinocyclocheilus anshuiensis | reverse complement strand
TTCAGTTCCTTAAAATAACTAATTTGTGGGAGAGAATAAAAAAAATTAAAAAAAATAAATAAATAAAAGGGAAAAAAAACAAAAAAAAAATTGGGAAGTCAATTTTTGATCCACACTCCATTCCAGTTGGTGGCGGAAATACACCATTTTGTTGTTTGTCAACCGCCAATAAAATTTCAAGAAGAAGAAGAAGAATGAATAGGTTGTTTGCACATGACGTCACTGATGACGTGTGAAATGCAGCTGGAGGGCAGGAAGTGATTTCTCTCCATAGGAATCACTAGCAGAAACTCCAAATGCCTGTGTTTTGCGAAGTGATTTTTCTCCATAGGAATCACTAGCAGAAACTCAAAATGCCAGTGTTTTGCATTGTTTATGGATGCTTAAATTGGCCAAACCGAGAAACCACAAGGAGCTTTTATCGTGTACGAAAATGTGTTGTTCATGAGTGGGGAAAAGTCAAGAAATTGGTTGAAAAACGCAGGAAAAAGTGGCGTGTAAACCTGCGTCTGCGGTCGAGAGGAGCGGAGCCGGATAATGCTCGTGTGTGCAAATGATTAATGTAAGATATAATAATATATTAAGATATTAATAAAGATATAAATTGATTGGGCTGCCACCTCTCATGCATTCAGAATTCAATCAGTGCTAAACCACTTCAATTTTTGCTGATGATATTCGCTTGTTTTATGCCTGCGGTAATGGGTTGTTTGCACATGACGTCACTGCTGACGTGCGAAATGCAGCTGGAGGGCAGGAAGTGATTTTTCTCCATAGAAATCACTAGCAGAAACTCGAAATTCCTGTGTTTTGCGTTGTTTATGGATGCTTAAATTGGCCAAACCGAGAAACCACAAGGAGCTTTTATCGTGTACAAAAATGTGTTGTTCAAAAGTCAAGAAATTGATTGAAAAACGCAGGAAAAAGTGGCTTGTAAACCTGTGTATGCGGTCGGGAGGAGCGAAGCTCGTGTGATAATGCTCGTGTGTGCAAATGGTTATTATAGGATATAATCATATATTAAGATATTTATAAAGATATAAATAGATTGGGCTGCTATATATATATAGCGCTTTCATTGAATTGCTGCACACCCAACGCGCCTTACAATCGTATGAGGGGATCTCTCTTCAACCACCACGCTATTGCAAGAGAAAGGTATTTATAATCACAACATATGTTAGACTGATCCATATGTTATGAAGAGGAGCGATTTTTAAACTAAATTGA
>NW_015551999.1:0-497 GCF_001515605.1 Sinocyclocheilus anshuiensis | reverse complement strand
AACTAAAGTTGAAAAGTGAAAAAGCATAATAGGACCCCTTTAAATAACAAAGAGAAACTTGAATTTGAAAGTAGTTTGAGGCTGCTGAATGAGTTGTTATTAATTTTAGACACAGATGTCTTTAAAGATGGCCTGTACATACCAGTACACACCAGTACACACTGTACACACCAGAGCCAAGCCTATTAAAAAAAAAAATTGCTGTAAATTTACTCAATTTCAGGCCAGATGAGTTTTTCATTGGAGCAGATTTGGAGAAATATAGCATTACATTTGACTGGTACACTTGCTCACCAATGGATCCTCTGCAGTGAATGGGTGCCATCAGAATGAGTGTTCAAATTGCTGATAAAAACATCACAATAATCCACACGACTCCAGTCCATCAGTTAACGTCTTGTGAAGTGAAAAGCTGTGTGTTTATAATCTAGTTGCTTACAAGCGAAAACAGTTCTAAACAAATACAGGTGCATCTCAATAAATTAGAATGTCGTGGA
>NW_015551998.1:0-488 GCF_001515605.1 Sinocyclocheilus anshuiensis | reverse complement strand
AAATGTATGTGAGTGGTGGGAGGAAATGAAGGGGAAAATTAAAAAGAGAAGTATTAGATACTCAAAACAGAGAGATTTTATGAAGAGGAGTAAAGTAGAAGCAATGGAAAATGCATTAAAAGAAGAAGCGGAAAAAATAGAAAATAATCCGGAGTATGGTGAAGAGGGTTTTATGAGGTTAAAAACAGAATTAGAGGAGTATGAAAAGGAAAAAAGTAGGGGAATAATAATAAGAAGTAGAGCTCAGTATGCTTTGGAGGGAGAGAGAAGTACAAAGTTTTTCCTTAATTTAGAAAAGGGAAAGCAGAGGAGAAAGCATATTGTAGAGTTGGAGAACAGAAAAGGGGATAAAATAAATGATTTTGTGGGGATAATAGAAGAAGTGGAGAATTTTTATAGGGAGTTATTTAAGAAGGAGGGGGTAAAACAAGAGTGTGTGGATAAAGTCTTGAGTACTGTGAAGGTGAGGCTAGATGAGGAAGAGAAGA
>NW_015551997.1:0-2139 GCF_001515605.1 Sinocyclocheilus anshuiensis | reverse complement strand
TTAGTTAATTCAAATTCAATTGTTCACTGTTAGTTCATGTTACTTCACAGTGCATTAACTAATGTTAACAAGCACGACTTTTGATTTTATTAATGCATTAGTAAATGTTGAAATTAATATTAAGATTTAAAAATGCTGTACAAGTATTGTTCATTCTTAGTTCATGTTAACTAAAGTAGCTAAGTAATGTTAACTAATGAAACCTTAATGTAAAACGTTACCCATTATTTTACACTGATTTACTGTTTGTGTCTTTAAAATAATAATTGTAAAAAAAAAAAGTGTAATTGTTGGGGTCTTTGTCCTTGTGTCTATGTGTTATGTCTGCAGAACTTTTTAAATACTTTGTTGCAATATTTTTTTTTTTTTTCTGTTTTTCTTGGTTGATCCAAAGTGTCAACACTGTTCCCTGTTTCTCAGTTAACTCTTATATCCTATTTACCTACTTGTCATGACATGGTTATTTTAAGTTCTGAGTTTGAGTTCCAATAATTAGACTAAGGGTTTAAACTAGGGATATGCCAGTATCAAATTTCATGTTGCGATTAATTGCTCATGCTTTTATCATAGTATACCGTATTATCACGATCATGAAATTTAGTTAAAAAAAAATTCTGTCATAATCAGGGCCACATTAACCATTGGTCTAGGCGGGGCTGAAGCCCCGGGGCCCGGATAAGGAGGGGGCCCGTGATTGGCTGTGGGGTATTTTGACTGGTCATCGGTAACGCCGATTGCCAAAGCCCCGCCCCTCACATATTAGCGCTAATATTTAGAGGAGCTTTTCCATATATGCCATGCATTACCTTTAAAGATTAAAACGTAACGTTTGAATTTGGTTTACCAATCAAATGCATTTATTCAATATTTTTACTTTTGAACGACCCGTGCACCACGTATCAATCAGATGATCGCTGCAATGTCCGCATTCACCTCTTCACTTCGTTCTGGCATAATCTGGAAATGGTCATGCAAAGAACAATCTTCGATAAGTAAAAATGTAAATTATTCTAAAAGAAAGTGAGAGAGGGGCTATTCTAAAAAAAAATGAGGAGAGGGGAAAACATGAGTTAGGTAGTCAGTAAAATTCCCAGCTATTAGCTTATTTTACTAAAGCTGATGATGGAGTGGAAGTTGTGAAACAGCAAGTGGACCAGGCACATGGAGCAGATAAAAACACAGCGTCATCGTCCCCACAGATTTTAGGTTAGTTTGATTAACAAGTTAACAACTTGATGGATGTATATTGCTTTTTGTGTTTGAACAAAGTATATTCGCTTATGAGTTGAGAGATCAACCGGTAGAAATACAGCAATCGTTTAGCGCGGCATGATGTACATTACGCTTTTCATTTAAACGCATTTTAAGCATTGTGGTTTAAAAACAAATGTAACTTTTCAGGGACATTAAGCAGTGGGGCAGAATTCATTTTGGCAAATGCACGCGTTGCGGTTTCAGCCTGACTCACGTGGCGTGCATCTGCTCGTACAGCGCCAGCCTAAACTTGAGCTATTTTTCACGCTTGTGCTTAAACGTTCAAATGCACAGTTGCACTATGTGTCAAAATGTCTCCTCGTCAACACAATCATTTGTGTCTTAAAGGAACGTTAATAGTTAAATATAAAGCATGTATAGTAGGCTATATGAGATCCTTTATGATGAGATTTTAAAGGGATAATTCACCCAAAAATGAAAATACTGTCATCATTTACTCAGCCTCAAGCTGTTCTAAACCTGTATGAACTTCCTTGTTCTCCTCAAAATAAAAGAAGATATTTTGAAGAATGTTCGTAACTAGAAAGTTTCCTCAAGTTGTTCTAAACCTGTAAGAATTTCTTTGTTCTCCTCAACATAAAAGAAGATATTTTGAAGAATGTTCGTAACTAGAGCGTTTCTGGTCCCCACTGACTCCAGTAGTGTAGGCCTATTTTGTTTTTCATACTATGGAAGTCATGGGGGCCCAGCACTGTTGGGTTACCAGTATTGTTCCAAATATATGAAGAGTTTATTTGCAAAGACAGATAACTCAGTTTATTAAAATTTTCAAAAATCATGGTTTTGATTATGTTATCATGTTTGACATGATGACACTCCTTCGGGTCAAGCGATTAGTCAACAGAAGAGACAGACGGCTGCACG
>NW_015551996.1:767-872 GCF_001515605.1 Sinocyclocheilus anshuiensis | reverse complement strand
TTTAAAACATTAGAAAATATTACAGATCCTAATTTGAACACTATGACTGAATGTTATAATAAATGTATTAAAACAGAGCTGTTGTAATGATTATTATCATTATTC
>NW_015551996.1:0-369 GCF_001515605.1 Sinocyclocheilus anshuiensis | reverse complement strand
CGGTTTACGCTGAGATAATTCATACCCCTTCGTTTGAAGTGTGGTCCCGAAAAATCTTTGTTTGAAGGGCTGTCTGGCCCTTCCCCTACCCCTCCAACCAAAAGAGAATTGAGACACCCCTACCCCTTCACATGATGCGCGAAATGGAAGGGTAGGGGAAAGGGGAAGGGCTAAGGGGTAGAATTGGGATTGGGCCTACATGCTTCCACACTGCTGACGTGTGTGCTGCATAATAAAGAGTGCGTGCCTCTCACTCTGCGCTGGTTGCTATTTGATTGCGTCATATCATTGTTCAGTACAATTTATTCGGTCTTTTCGCTTATACGGTTCGGTTGCCGAACATTCAGTGCATCCCTAAATATAAATTCA
>NW_015551995.1:0-1246 GCF_001515605.1 Sinocyclocheilus anshuiensis | reverse complement strand
ACAGGTGTGGGGATTTTTGAACTCTTTCTGCATGTTACATTGTTACGATAGTGGGTGGTAATGACAGTGTGTCAGTGACATACAGAATAAGTTATGTAAAAACTATATATCACACTCGTAATCATGCTGTTAGACTCTATATCAGCAGGCTGTGGTTATCTGTGGTCTCATACCTGATCTAGATTGATCTAGAGTCTAATGCAAAATTCACATTACAAAGATGGCACAGATGCACTTGTGAAAGTAGCTTGTATGTGTCTTTACATACTGTTTAATGCTGCAATGCTATACAGAGTATTTTGAGCAGGCACAAGCAGCCTTAACTCAGCTATTTAAAGACACCTTCACAGTGCTCTTGTTTGTGTGATTTTTCTCAAAGGGATAGTTCACCCAAAAATGAAACTTTTGCCATCATTTACTCACCCTCAAGTTGTTCCAAACCGGTATGAGTCTTCTGTTGAACACAAAAGTAGATTTTGAAGAATGTGTATTTATTCATACTATGAAAGTAAAATATATTTTGTGTACAGCAGAAAAAAAACTCATGGAGATGTGGAATAACATAAGTGATAAAGTTTCAGTTTTGGGTGAATTAACCCTTTAAGGGCCAGTTTTACTAACAGCTGGCACCAGCGCAAACTAGTTTGGGGTGAATTAACCCTTTAAGGGCCAGTTTTACTAACAGCTGGCGCCAGCGCAAACCGTCTTTTGGTGGTAAAATAGTACTGTCAGTTTTTACTGAAGAGGCACAGTGAAGAATTAGAACTGAAAAGGCGTGGATAGTTATTTTTGCGCCTGACCTTACTGAATATGCATTTGTAGGAGTTTCCCTTTCAGACGCAAAATTTATAGGAGGAGAGTATTCAAATGAATCACGCAATGCGTTTTATTAACGTTTGCGCTCGTTAAATTACTGGCATTTGCACCATTATTTGACACCCCAAAAAAGCATTTCTTAAACTATTTTGCGCTTGAAATGGCTGCAATTATTGTTGCTGGAGGAGGCACTGCAGAGGACATAGAGCGTGTGATAGAAGGGAGAGGATTTTTTCCACATGTATTAATTTATTTGGAATGCCAGAAGAACACATTGTCCAAACATATTGTTTGCCAAGCCATGTTATTTTTAATTTGCTTCAGGAAATAAAAGATGACTTGGAACCCTCAACTAATTCTCGCAATACCAGGGGCAAGTTCAAGCTCAAACCGGTTTGAACGACATGTTTCCTGGAAACGGTGTGCAACG
>NW_015551994.1:0-769 GCF_001515605.1 Sinocyclocheilus anshuiensis | reverse complement strand
CTTTTCACGCTTTACATGTTACCCCTGGGAGATATCATCAGGAAAAACGGTGTTAGCTTTCACTGTTATGCTGATGACACTCAGGTCTATATAACTGCACGGCCCGGTGAAACATACGAATTTGAAAAACTAACGGAATGCATAGTCGATATAAAAAACTGGATGACGAGTAATTTTCTTACTGCTAAATTCTGAAAAAACAGGTGTTAATTATCGGACCTAAAACCTCCGCATGTAATAACCTAAGAGGTGTTAATTATCGGACCTAAAACCTCTGCGTGTAATAACCTAGAACACTGTCTAACACTTGATGGCTGCTCTGTCAATTCTTCGTCATCAGTTAGGAACCTAGGTGTTATTGGATAACAATCTTTACTTTGAAAGCCACGTTTCTAGCATTTGTAAAACTGCATTTTTTCATCTAAAAAATATATCTAAATTACAACCTATGCTCTCAATGTGAAATGCAGAAGCGTTAATTCATGCGTTCATGACCTCAAGGTTAGATTATTGTAATGCTTTATTGGGTGGTTGTTCTGCACGCTTAATAAACAAACTCCAGCTGGTCCAAAATGCAGCAGCTACTGTGCCAAAATGCAGCAGCTAGAGTTCTTACTAGAACCAGGAAGTATGACCCTATTAGCCCGGTTCTGTCAACACTGCACTGGCTCCCTATTAAATATCGTATAGATTTTAAAATCTTGCTTATTAATTATAAAGCACGGAATGGTTTAGCACCTCAGTATTTGAACAAGCTCTTATTGCATTA
>NW_015551993.1:0-1367 GCF_001515605.1 Sinocyclocheilus anshuiensis | reverse complement strand
CATACTCTTCAGCATGGTAGCAGACCCCTTTGTAAATGTGCCTTATCTTAATACAAGATTTGAACATGAGCAAAGTTACACGAGTTTATGACAACATGAATGCAAGTCATTGCCAGTATTTCAAAACAGTTGGCATTTTGACTTAATGTTTCTTTGATTTTGCAGATAATAGAGCAACTGTTTCAGCAGCAAACTTCTGATACTGACCCAGAAGATGGTGTGGTGGTTCCAGAGATCCAATGCCCTTTATCTGAACAGAGCCTTGCTATTCTGCAGGGATTAATTGATCCCGACATCATCACTGAACGACCGAGAGCTCTATGTCCAGTCACTTGATATTATTCAAAGACTGTGCTTTATTTAATAACATTTGACTTTTAACATTAAAAAAAGAAATAACTTTTAAAAACACATGTAGTTCCATCAGAAATTTAATTCACAAGAACATCACATGTAACAACGTTTTGGCAAAACTAACTTCATAACCTTGTAAGCCACTCTTTTGAAAATAAAAAAAAACAAATGATAAAGTGTAGTCTCTCTCTTTTTTAAAAAGAGGTAAAATTAAACAATTAAAAGGACATAGGAGTGTATTAACAAATCTGTTCTAAACCCTGTAAAAGTAAGCTCCCTGTTGCACTGCAATTTTCATGTTCTCTTTAAATTCATTTAAATTTGTTAAATGTGCAGTGGGAAATGTGACTGTCTGGGTGCATGCACTGACAACAGGGTAGCAAATTCTGTGGTCTGGCATTCGTTCCATGCATGTATGGTCAAATAGAACAGTGATTTTAAAAGCTTGTCTCTCTGAAAGAAGCAGATGCCTGTGTGCTTGACCAGACAGCCACTGCATTACTTTTGACACAGAAAGTGCCTCCTCATCCTCAGGATCTCCATCTAGGGAAGTAAACATACATTATGTATTTAAAGTATCTAAAAATAGGCATCTGCCTTTTTAAACATTTTGGAGTAACAACAAACTTACCTTCAAGTTCCATTAGAAACATCTGCATTTTTAAACATTTTGGAGTAACAACAACCTTACCTTCAAGTTCCATTAGAAAATCCTGGAAGTTATTCAAGATTTGCATTTCTTTGCTGTGCTTTAGAGTGCCACTCTCACTCATTTGTGGGTCAAGATGTGACACAATGTAATGAGAGTCCACCTGGAAAAACAAGCCAGAGAGAAAATAAAAAGACAAATATCATCTAAAGAGCATTCTGTATGCAGCATTCAAAAATAGGAGTAAAAAGAGTTTCTCTAACACAGTGGTTCTCAATTCCAGTTCTGGAGACCCACTGCTCTGTACATTTTGTATGTTTCTTTTATCTGACACACTCAGTTCAGTTCATGGAGCTGTCTCATA
>NW_015551992.1:225-504 GCF_001515605.1 Sinocyclocheilus anshuiensis | reverse complement strand
TATGCCTGATATTATAATGAGCAGCATTAATAAGGAGCGGAGCTCACGCAGTCGGGGCGGATTGTGTTTTTTTTCCCCGCTGTTAAACGCTCCACTCTCGCCGGGCACGCTCCGAGGAGTGTGTCCGTGCCTGTGATCTTGCGATTGCAGTCCCGCTGCTGCTGAGGCACGGCGGCGACTGAGAACGCGGAGATCGCACATGATCTAGCAGACGGGTTGGAGACGGCTCTTCCTATCTCCACCCGTGTTCGCTAGATCTAGAGCTCGTTCTCGAGGCTT
>NW_015551992.1:0-132 GCF_001515605.1 Sinocyclocheilus anshuiensis | reverse complement strand
ATTACATCATTTCGGTTTTTGATGTGAATCTTACTACACTAGACCGTATTTACTCGTATGGTTGTTTGATTGCATTTAATTCTGAGTAATAAAATTAAGTATTTGTCTGACTATGAGAAGTTAGATATACAG
>NW_015551991.1:427-615 GCF_001515605.1 Sinocyclocheilus anshuiensis | reverse complement strand
CATTACAATAGTCCAGTCTAGAGGTCATGAATGCATGAACTAGCGCTTTTCTGCATCAGAAACAGGTAACATGTTTAGTAACTTGGCAATATTTCTAAGATGGAAGAATGCTGTTCCCTTTCAGTCAGTCACGTTCGACGTTATGTCAGTCGTGACTGACGAATTGGGATCTCGCCCGAGAGCCCAAT
>NW_015551991.1:0-199 GCF_001515605.1 Sinocyclocheilus anshuiensis | reverse complement strand
ACAGCTGGCGTTGGTGTTACGGCGTGTCAGCGGGGGTTGCCATCCAGGCTGCTGAAACCTCGGCGAGCTGCAGCTTCCATTCTGCGGTCCCGCCGCGACCTCCCCTGGGCGCTTCAGCGCTCTCGCTAAAAGAGTGTTTTTCCTTTCTAAAAGTGCAAATTCTAAAAGAGCTCCACGAGCGACGGGCGTCTTTTTAAAG
>NW_015551990.1:0-634 GCF_001515605.1 Sinocyclocheilus anshuiensis | reverse complement strand
TCTCTTTGGATTTGAGACTTTAGTCTTTGCAACTTTACAGATCTTCTTTATGCACCAAGAGCTTGTAACACTTCAAAGAGAAAGGAAAAATTGAAATCGCATCATATGACCCTTTTAACGCAGTACACATAACAAGGTTTTTTTTTTATAATATAATAAATAAAAAGAAAACCGATAGAATAGAAAAAGATTAGAAAGCAAGTTTTGTTGTTTTTTTTAAGAAAACAAGCAGAAAAGAATAGAGTGCAAGTCTAAAAGGGACAAGTGTATTTTTTTTTTAAGAATAGAATTAGAATAGAGAGTGTTGGAGTTAGAGGGTCAAATAAAGATGGAAGAGATGTGTTTTTAGCCGATTCTTGAGATGGCTAAGGACTTAGCTGCTCGGATTGAGTTGGGCAGGTCATTTCATCAGGAGGGAACAGTTGGTGCTCGGATTGAGTTGAGCAGGTCATTCCACCAGGAGGGAACATTTAATTTAAAAGTCTGTAAAAGTGATTTTGTGCTTCTTTGGGATGGCACAATAAAGCGACGTTCACTTGCAGAACGCAAGTTTCTAGAGTCTAGAGAGTTTGGAGACTTCTGCTTTAGTGAGTGAAGAGAAGGATGTGAATGAGTGTATGTTTTCTGGTAAGAT
>NW_015551989.1:0-491 GCF_001515605.1 Sinocyclocheilus anshuiensis | reverse complement strand
TACATTCATGAATGTTTTTAATGAATGGATTTTATAATAATATAACTAACAATGTGTAACATTTTACCATATTTAGTGCAACAATTTTATTTGTTCCCCACAAAATAATTTTTTCCCTAAATGTTTGGATTTCTAAAATTATTGTGCACTGATTTTTCTAGAATAACCTTTGCTGCCGAATTATCCACTAACCTAGTTTATGATACATTTTTGTCATAGATTATAAATATACATAGGCCTATATTTTTTCATATTTATTGTTTATTTTATTTTTCTTTATAATGAAGTAATCTGTATAGTAGATTGTGAAAGAATGATTATCACTTTATAATGAAGTAGTCTGTATCTAGTAGATTGTGAAAGAATGATTATCATTTCCACACACAGAGATATATAAATTATATATTTATTTAAATAAGGGAAAAAAAACTTCACTGGTATCGGAACGGTATCGGTATCGGCCAATACCGAACCCTAGGTATCGGAATCGG
>NW_015551988.1:0-529 GCF_001515605.1 Sinocyclocheilus anshuiensis | reverse complement strand
CCCGTTACTCTGATTGTTATCTGCCTGCCCCGACTTGGATTGTTTGCCCTGGACTCTGATTGCTTGCCGCCTGCCCTGATCTCTCGCCTGGTACTCGACTCTGTCTCAGCCTTGTCTCTGCTGTTCTACCTTGCCGGTATTTGACCTTGTATTGTCTGACCATTCTAATAAAAGCTGCAAATGGATCCACACGCTTCTGACTCGTCACAACAGTTATCCAGACATACAAAAAAGCATGTTTGGTCACTCTTTATTTTAAGGTCCAATTCTCACTATTAACTATCAACTCTGACTTATGCCTCAATAATTTCCTAATTTGCTGCTTATTAACAGTTTGTAAGGTATTCCAGTGATTTTTAAAAAAAAAAATCAGTTGGAGAGCTAGATAAACAATTGGCAGGGCGCCAATTGACTCGCCCTGCCATAAATAATTTATTGTAGCCTATTCTTTTTTGAGAATTTCGAGTTGGGAGTGAGAACGTGTTGTCTGGACATATATCGATGAGTGAAATAAACACTGCAAGTCGAG
>NW_015551987.1:0-995 GCF_001515605.1 Sinocyclocheilus anshuiensis | reverse complement strand
CCCTAGAGGACGCAGTTCGAAGTTCCCATGAAAGGGAACTATAGAGTATACAAAAAAATCTCCTGTATCCTGTAAGATTTGTTTTGTTTGGATGATTCTAGAGACCTTCATGATTATGTAGATATATATATGTCAACAAAAAATACTTAATAGTAACATGAAAATTACATTTCTTTGGGAGGGTTTGCCTTCGCCATGCTTCCTGGAAGTAGGGGTAGGAAGTTGACAGCCTCATGTGACAGGAAGGAAGTGAATACCTTTTTTTGTTTCTTTAAATCCTTTATTTGGTTGTTTGCTTGCATGTCATTGAGACATAAAACGTGGATAACATCTATAAAAAATGTCATTGAGAAAAAAAATGTGGATAACATCTAAAAAAATACTTACAAAAGGTAAATGACAACTATAAACTGCGGCAACTATAGTTGCCGGTGGGCTTAAATGGGTTAACTGAAAATGTAGTGTTTACTATTGTCATTTTGCATTATTGACACCAGTGTTAATGTCTGGTAGTCCTCAAATAACATTATAGTCCCATCTCGTGAACTAAACGATTTTTATTACTATAAAAAAAAAAATCAAAAAGACGTTTGGGGGGCAGTGACGTAACCGGTGTTGCGGCTTAACACCGGTAATACCGTCAACACCGACTATCGCAGCAAGCCTACATAGCAACCCAGTGTTAATTTAGTCAATGAAGACGACGACGAAAAATATTCGTTAACGAACATTTTTTCTGTGACTAAGTCGAGACGTTGACGAGCTAAAACTAATATCTGATGATAAAAACTATTACGAAATTTATGCCACGTCTTCGTTAACAAGACGAGACTATAATGTTATTTGAGGACTACCGGACATTGAAAATACATCCTATAGGCTACTGTCTTGTCCTTAAAAATGTGCGTCCCTGTCATTGGATTGCAATCGGATAAGGGGCGTTTGAATATCTAGTCTAATGGCGCTTTTCCACTGCATGGTACGGCACGGTACGG
>NW_015551986.1:0-863 GCF_001515605.1 Sinocyclocheilus anshuiensis | reverse complement strand
TTATATGTGCAGTAATTGACAGTCATCATAAAATCTTCTTTAAACTGAAAGAGTACCACAAAGCAACAATGTAATATTTCCAGTTGTATATATTATAAATCTCTTCATATTTCTGTAGAGATTTAAAATATCCCACGTGACATACAGACTAATTATATGAAGTATTTAGCAGCTGTGCTTAATGTTAACCACGTAAAGTAACTATAACAAATTTGATCTGCGAAAGATAAACCTTAAAAGAGAAATAACGTTATAAAAAAATAGCATCAGCAAAACTTGATATCGGTTCGCGTTCATTCCCCTCACAGATAACGAGACATTCAGTAACAGTAACATTATTACTCCAAACATCGAAACAGTTATTCACACAAACACACAATCAATCAGGTCTCAATGAACTTATGTTTTCCTCACATGTTGTTGCCTGCTGTTCCAAGTCAGCAAACACACAAACAGCGCTTTACTCGATGAAAACAAGGCAGAAACGACCTGTATATGTTGCTTAAACAAAATATTTGTATATATAAACAAGTATATTTAACAGTTAAATATGTGAAATACCGTGATTTGCTCACCTCTCCTCAGGAGACTCGACGCTGAGAGAGCGCGCGCAAGTGATGACGGATCAAGGTCGGATCTTCTTCTTCTTCTTCTTCTAATAACGTTTTATGGCGGATGGAAAACCAACTTCTGGTGCATTTACCGCCACCAACTGGACTGGAGTGTGGAGCACTAATAAGCAACTAATATATACATATTTATATTTATCTATATTTTATATATAAAAATAACAAAATAAAAAAAACACACATTCCTACATTCTCCTGATTAATCCTATTTATTTAATGTATTTAACAATAGCA
>NW_015551985.1:0-490 GCF_001515605.1 Sinocyclocheilus anshuiensis | reverse complement strand
CCCTTTAAGAATACTTTTCCCATCAACTGGTCAAAATGCACAACAGCGCTGTATGCTGTGTGAAAGACGCGTGCGCACTCTGATGTAAACAAGCGCGGACGAGAAGCACATAGCGGAACGTGAGAGACGCTCTGGATGAAAGCGCACTTTCACTCTCTGACAGCAGATGGCGATAAACTGCAGAAATAATAATAATAATAATAATTCATTTAAATGCAGCTGTTACCCCGGAAACCCTGTAAACAAAGCAGCTGCACTACTTTCTGTTTCTGAAAGGTGTTTAAATGATTTAAACAGCCATTCAGATTTGTGTATTTGCTATGATGTTCATTAAATTATTTAAACAGCCATTCAGATTTGTGTATTTGCTATGATGTTCATCACAGCACCAAATACTTAAATATTTAAACTTAATGGGCTATTTATTTTCAATCTTTTTTTACAATTTAATCTGGACTACAACATGCCCTAAATATTGTTTGAAAGTGTT
>NW_015551984.1:0-793 GCF_001515605.1 Sinocyclocheilus anshuiensis | reverse complement strand
AAACCATGTAATTACAGCAAAAAACAGCAGTTATACAATAAGTGTCGATAAAATATTTAACACATTTTGCAAAATTACCCATGCATTTACTTGAATGAATGAGGCATTTATATGTACACTTGGACTGTAACATTTAATAAAGGTTAAAACATTAAAAATTTAAAAGGTGTTTTGAGAAACACATTGGTAAATGGCAAAGTTTTTGAATTAAACATTTTGTACTTGGTAAAATAATTGAAATAATTATTACCTAACTGTTACTATGAATAATTTTTAAAGGTAATCAGTGAATACTGTTCTTGGTTGTTGCTCATTGTGGGTCATTGTGCAGCATGTCTTTCCACATCTTAGTCCAGTGAGTACTTTGCTTGGGAGCTTTCATTTCTGCACCTGTAAAGAGTAAATAATGCACAAGTATCTATTACTAAAGGTCTATCTGAATGCACCAAACTGAATGAAAGTAAATGTATATATATTGTATCAAAGCACATGTTGTTTGAAAGACTATTTACTTATTATTATTTTCCCATTTAATTCTAGCACATTAAGTGGCTGTGTCCAGTATGATTGAAATTTAAAGTGTGTATCATCCTAATTAAAGAGATAGTTTACCCAAAAATGAAAATCATTTACTTCCTTTATGTCGTCTACACGTGACAAACCTGTTGGTTTTGATTACCAGCATTCTTCAAAGTATCTTCTTTTGAGTTCTGCAGAAGAACAAAAGTCAGGGGTTTGAAAAACAAATGAGGGGGAATTGATGTAATAATGTAAATGATGATAGAATTGTGGG
>NW_015551983.1:548-845 GCF_001515605.1 Sinocyclocheilus anshuiensis | reverse complement strand
CAAAACAATAAATACATAAAGAATAATAAAAATGAAATATAAACAACAAAAACAAACAAATAAAAAGTTAAACATATTTTTTTTATATAAATAAATCATAAATAAATTTAAATAAAAAATAACTTAAATGGAATATTACACATAAAATGTCAACTTCAAAGAATACACAGGAGGTAACCCTTACATCAAAGTCAATATTTTTTCCATCAATACAGTAGTTTTAACAGCTTTCTTATTAAGTGATGAGCAGAGAGATTCATAAAATAATTTCAAATCAATACAAAAAATCCTAAACTT
>NW_015551983.1:0-493 GCF_001515605.1 Sinocyclocheilus anshuiensis | reverse complement strand
AATCCTAAAATTGGGCATACAATCAGTAACTTTACATTTGTGAAGATGAAATAGGCCAAAAAGAGTTAACAGTTTTAAGATATGATCCAGCTCCTTTGATCCTGATTCCCAAATTAAAAATAGTGCATGAATTACCTCAAAACTAAAAAGTTTGTTGTAAGCTGAGAAAACAAGCCAATATATTTCTTTCCAAAAATCCTTTGCATTTACATTTACATTTAGTCATTTTGCAGACGCTTTTATCCAAAGCGACTTACAGTTGGGGGATACATTTAGCGATTCTTCTTAAAGAGGCAAACAGATACAGGAAGTGCTTGTAATACCACGTTTCTAGACATCGTTCAAATAAGTACAAGCTAGAAAGAGAAGGAATAAATAAAGAATAAATAAAGAGAGATCTTTTTTTTTATGATGATGATGAAGTCAAGTAGCTTCGAAAGAGACGAGATTTCAGCTGTCGCTTGCATACTCATGCATGTTTGCATACTCACAT
>NW_015551982.1:741-886 GCF_001515605.1 Sinocyclocheilus anshuiensis | reverse complement strand
GAAACAAAGTCTCATCTTTAAAATTATGTATATTTTATCAGGAAACAGGGGCGTAGATTACGTGGGGGACGTGTCCCCCCCCCACTTTTGATATCACGTAAATTCGTCCCCCGCACTTTTTCGGGCAAGTGTGTTCGCATAGAGC
>NW_015551982.1:0-270 GCF_001515605.1 Sinocyclocheilus anshuiensis | reverse complement strand
GATTCTGCCTTATGTGATAAAGTGTTTGTAGTATATAAACAAATCATTATTATTGGTTATTTTCCAGCAGTTATCTGATTTCTAAGCCAATTAAAAGCTAGAAATTAGAGAAAAAAATAAAGTTGCCTATACACTACCAGTCAAACGTTTTTGAACAGTAAGATTTTTAATGTTTTTTAAAGAAGTCTCTTTTGTATATTATTCTCTTCAAATAAATGCAGGCTAGGTGAACATAAGAGACTTCTTTATAAAACATTAAAAATCTTACTG
>NW_015551981.1:0-810 GCF_001515605.1 Sinocyclocheilus anshuiensis | reverse complement strand
TACAACCATCTCTCAGAACCTGAAGTGGGACACTCACATTGACTCAGGCCCAGCAGAGGTTGTACTTCCTTCGTCATCTGAAAAAGTTCAACCTGCCACAGGCACAGATGACACAGTTTTACTCAGCTATTATTGAGTCGGTTCTGTGCTCTTCTATAACTGTCTGGTTTGGGTCAGCCAGCAAATCAGATTTAAGAAGACTGCAATGGACTGTTAGGACAGCAGAAAGAATCATTGGTGTGCACCTGCCCAGTCTTCAGGACTTGTACAACTCCAGAGTGAAGAAACAGGCAGGAAACATCATCACAGACCCCTCTCACCCCGGACACAACCTGTTTGCACTTCTCACTAAATTTTCAGCATCATTACTCCAGTCTTCAGTGTCACATGATCCTTCAGAAATCATTCTATGCTGATTTGCTGTTCAAGAAACATTTATTATTATTATTATCATTATCAATATTTAAAACGGTTGAGTACATTTTTTCAGGATTCTCTGATGAATAGAAAGATCCAAAGATCAGCATTTATTAGCAATTTATCAGCCATTATTGCCTCTTTCTCAAGTATTATGTAAATACATATGCATATCTCTTTATTTATACAGTTCTATATAGAGTAAATGATGCACAAATCTGTACATAAATCTACTGTTCCGGATTCATACACATTTATTGTTAAGTTTTACTATTTAAATGTTTTTTTGTTTTGTTTTTTCTGTTCTCATGTCAGATGTCTATGTATGTATGTATGTATGTATGCATATATGTATGTACCAGGAGCACCTTAAAAAACCACAACAAATTCCTC
>NW_015551980.1:281-547 GCF_001515605.1 Sinocyclocheilus anshuiensis | reverse complement strand
ATGTGTCCATGCTAGTTGTTTTAGCATTTCCTGTTGAACTGATCCCATGTGCAGTGGCATTGGTTAAGGGCTCCATTTTTTGAGTTGCAGTGCTTTGGTGATTTGATGGTGAGTTAGAAGTGTTGCTGAGAGAAGTGTTCTTCAGTTGTGTTGTTGCTTGAATGGCGGAGTAAGACTCGGTTGTACTTGTGGTTGTGAGGGGATTTGGTTCTGAGATTGTTGTGAAGATGGATGAACGTGAGTCTGGAGTTGTTGTAGAGGAACTT
>NW_015551980.1:0-253 GCF_001515605.1 Sinocyclocheilus anshuiensis | reverse complement strand
AGTTGTTGTAGAGTAAATTGTTGTAGTGGTCGATTGATTTGATGTGATGGACACTTGAGTATTGTCTGATGACTGAAGCTGTTGTGTTGTTGTCGCAGTGGAGTATGATGTTCCAGAAGACACATCAGAGGACGGAAATGAAGATCCTGTATTTGTCGTAGTCGCAATCGTTGTTGTTTTCGATTCAGAAAATGCCGTCTGCTTCGTCTCACTACTTTTGGTTGAAGATTCTGTTGTTGGTTCAGGTTTTTGG
>NW_015551979.1:711-861 GCF_001515605.1 Sinocyclocheilus anshuiensis | reverse complement strand
AGCAAAGGCGTGAAACACCAAAGTCAGGGGAATGCAGTGGTGTGGTGCTCCCTGCGCACACATTCACCAAGACAGAGGGCTGAGCAAAGTCCACTAAAGGAGGTAGAGCTTTTTCGCATTTGGCTCCCAAACTCTGGAATAGCCTTCCTG
>NW_015551979.1:0-230 GCF_001515605.1 Sinocyclocheilus anshuiensis | reverse complement strand
TTGATTTTTCCGTACATTTCTGCCATATGTACATTAACTGACAGTCACCACTGATAAGCTACCACTAAATATTGAAGAAACTTAATTTGCTGTAAAGTTGCTTTGCAACGATTTGTATCGTGAAAACCGCTATACAAATAAACTTGAATTGAATTGAAATATATAAATAAATATACAAAGAAAACTAAAAAAGCAAAAATAAATAATTATTTATAATTTTATTTCCTTAT
>NW_015551978.1:0-529 GCF_001515605.1 Sinocyclocheilus anshuiensis | reverse complement strand
TACACTTGCTCTGATGGCAGCAGGTAGCCTTCCGTTAACTAAGCTCAACATGCTTAAATTAAAATGCCTAAAGCTAAACCTCCCTTAATGATCGTCTCGTCACGTCTCAGTGTGTGAATCTGAATCATGAGATCATCTGTGATTCTGCTGATGGAGTAAATCAACTCAATCTCTCTCAACATTCATCTGTGTTCATGTTTAACCCTTCATTAACACTATAAATGCTGTTTTAATGCTTCTTTCCTTCATTTCAGTCTCATTACAGTTGTGTGACCGCATTCAGAGGTGAGAGAAACAGTGAAACATATCAGTGTGTCCTGTAGGGTGACCATACGTCGTCTTTTCCTCGGACATGTCCTCTTTTTGGACCTAAAACATGTGTCCAGCCGGGATTTCTTAATTGCCCAAAATGTCCGGGATTCGGCTGTTTTCTTAATCCCGCTCCCACTGAATCCCTGACCATTGCCCCCTGCTCCCCAACATTTGTTTCGCTCCCGCGATTTTCGTGTCCACTCCTTTAAACATTCTA
>NW_015551977.1:0-518 GCF_001515605.1 Sinocyclocheilus anshuiensis | reverse complement strand
TTTTCTTAAAGTCACTTTCTAATTTGTGAAGCTCAATTATATTTTTCTGCACATCAGAAATATATTCTGTGGTTTTTCTCATTGTGATGGATGATTAAGGGAATTTGGCCTTTGTTTTCCCTCCTATTTATATTCCTGTGAAACAGAAAGCCATGGCTGGATAATTTCATGTTCAAAATCACCCTGGTATGCTCAAAATTTATTCCTGTGAAACAGGAAGCCATGGCTGGATAATTTCATGTTCATAATCACCCTGGTGTGCTCAAAATTGTAAATATGAATGGGAATATACTTCACAGATATTTTACTCATAAGAATTTCTAGGGGTACCAATAATTGTGTCCAACGTGTATTTGAGGAAAACATTTATTTTATAATGAGATTTCCCCCCATTTTCAATTGTTTTAGTTCAATGAAAGGTTAGATATTTGTGAATTTTTTTTTTAATAAAAGATCAAAATGATTAACAATTACGATTTATTTTCACAGCCTTCTTTGATCATATTTACCAAGGGTGC
>NW_015551976.1:0-1595 GCF_001515605.1 Sinocyclocheilus anshuiensis | reverse complement strand
TTGGAAGACAGGTGGCTTCTTTTCAAAGCTGCAGGTGTGCTTTTTGATCATTTTAATATTAACAGGTGGCTTCTTTTCAAAGCTGCAGGTGTGCTTTTTAATCATTTATCATCATTTAATATTAAAGGCTTAGTTCACCAAAAATGAAAATTCTGTCATTAATTACATGTCGTTCCAAACTAGTAAGACTTTCCTTCATCTTCGGAACACAAAGGAAGATATTTTTGGTGAAATCCGAGAGATGTCTGTTCCTCCATTGACTGCCTTTGCAACTACCACTTTGACGCTTCAGAAAGTTCATAAAGAGATCATAAAAATAATCCATATGAACCAAGTGGTTTAGTCCAAATTTACTGAAGACTCAATCACTTTATGATGAACAGATTGAATTTAGGCTTTTACTCGTATATAAACCTTGATCAGTGAACATAAACGGATGCTTAACCAAAACGTGAATGACACACAAGAACAAACAAAAAGCTCAAACATGCTGCATAACCAATGAGGTTCATTCTCGTGTGTTATGCAGCATGTTTGAGTTTCCGGAAGAAGTTTGTTCTTGTGTGTCATTCAGGTTCATTTGAGCTTCTTATGTTCGCTGATCACTGTTTATATCTCTTTAAAACTTTCTAAAGCATAAAAGTGGTAGTTGCAAAGGAAGTGTATGGAAGGACAGACATCTCTCAGATTTCATCAAAAAGATGTTTATTTGTGTTTTGAAGATGAACGGAAGTCTTAAGAGTTTAGAACAACATGAGGGTGAGTAATTAATGACAATTTTCATTCTGGGGTGAACTAACTCTTTAACATTTAGTAATATGAATTAGTCCGTTCAGTACAGAAAATATTAATGCTATAATCTGTATAATCTGAAAAATTCTGTAGAGTTATTCTCTATTTCAGTTTTGTTGTATTACTTGCTAATATAGGTGGGAATGGAAGGAGAAGAATATCTGTAATACCTTTGGAGGCAGAGGGGTATACAGGATCAGTGATCAAAAGTGCTTCTGGTGGTGGGAAGAACTTGCTGTACATTGTGCCATTGCAAGATGAGCTTGACATGACACCACTGCCACCAGATGCTCCTGAATTTGCCAGAATGCCAAAGGCCACGTGCAAAAAATGCAAGACTCTGATGCCACTTCAGACACTGGCTTTGCATGTTGACCAGTGTGACAGCATGCAAAACTCTGAAACTGGGGTAAAACTGTTGTGATGAGCCTTTAGGTTACTATCTTTAAGACCTGTACACTGACAATGCTGACAATTGCAAAACTTATTACTTCAATAGTAATGATTGATATTCAGGACTTGTCAGCCAGCACCACTGTAGCCTTGCGGAGACTTTGCTTTGAAGACCTTTTAATTAACTAACTTCCACATTTCAATATGCCCCTGACTTCTAAGAGGTGTTTTTATTTGTGACTACTCCCAACAGCCTTGAATTCTGTGAATAGAACTCCACATTTTTCTTTTCTGTTTGCAGGAAGATGATTTGTTTTTGATAGAGGAGGCAACATCTTCAAGGCCAAGCCTTAGTCTTAAAGGAACATCATCTATTGTTGAACATCAGGAGGTACACAAGCAAAAGCTAA
>NW_015551975.1:461-580 GCF_001515605.1 Sinocyclocheilus anshuiensis | reverse complement strand
CCACTGAGACAGCATGCTGTTGTTGCACATAAAATAGTAATGTTTTATGTGCTGCAAATACAAACACCATTAGAAACTCATAGTTCAGCATCACACACCATGATATGGGTTAAAATGAG
>NW_015551975.1:0-210 GCF_001515605.1 Sinocyclocheilus anshuiensis | reverse complement strand
ACACACACACACACACACACACACACACACACACACACACACACACACACACACACACACACACGCGCGCATGTCTCTTTGCTGAGCCGTGGCGGTCTCGGTGAATCAGCAGCATCCACAACTGAATGGAACAAAAAGTGTAAAAATGCAAAAAAGTGCAAAAAGTTGAAAATTGTTTATGCGCGAGTGCACTTGCTAAATGAAGGCGGA
>NW_015551974.1:0-548 GCF_001515605.1 Sinocyclocheilus anshuiensis | reverse complement strand
AAGCCTGATAATAAAACTGTAATAACAGTAATATCAGTAAAAAAATACTTGGATGAAAAAACAATAAAAAAATAAGCAGATAAACTTTTTTCACCATTGATAACATTAATACAAAAATTTTCTTGAGCACCAAATCAGCATATTAGAATGTTTTCTGAAGGATCATGTGACAATGAAGACTGGAGTAATGATGCTGAAAATTCAGTTTTGCCATGTCAGGAATAAATTACATTTTAAAATATTTTAAAATAGAAAACTGTTATTTTAAATTGAATAATATTTCACAACATTACTTTATGTATTTTTGATCAAATAAATGCAGCCTAAACACAAGAGACTTGTTTCAAAAACATTAAAAAATATTACCCACCCTAAACTTTTGAATGGTACTTATTTCAAATATATGTGTTTTTAATAATGCAGAGAAAATATCTCATGACCAATTCTTTCTTTCTTTCTTTCTTTCTTTCTTTTGCAATGAAACATATGGTGTTTGTGGTGACTATTAAAAAAACAGAAAATAGAAGGGGGAAAATAACAATATTTAT
>NW_015551973.1:299-519 GCF_001515605.1 Sinocyclocheilus anshuiensis | reverse complement strand
CAGAGTAATAATGTTTTGAATGTGTAGGTTTCATAAATTTAAACCGTTTTGAGCAAAGGTGAAATCCATAATCCATTGAAGTCAGTACTGGTAATATTCAAATTAAATTTCTAAAATATTGATAAAAATATGCATCAAACTGATTTGTGCTGTAGTTCTTGTACAAGATTTAAATTTGAAAGAATTTCTCAATTTTTAAATTAATAAAAAGTGGTTAAAT
>NW_015551973.1:0-131 GCF_001515605.1 Sinocyclocheilus anshuiensis | reverse complement strand
TTTTATTGTAAATCCCATTTTTTCATCTTTGACCTAGAGGAATGCAGCTGCTCAAATAGTCAGTATTTTTTGAAAATATTTCATGTACATTTTAAACCTTGTACATGTGCAAATCTGCAAAAAAATATTAA
>NW_015551972.1:1396-1612 GCF_001515605.1 Sinocyclocheilus anshuiensis | reverse complement strand
ATCTAACAACATCAGTCTCATTACAATAGCCCAATTTATTCAAACATTATTAGCATTTTTGTAAATTGCTGTATAACTTTTGACCACAAGGTGGCGCTGCACCCAAAATTTTGGTGTACCATCAGGGCACGGTGCCGAAGATGCATATCGATTTTCGTAATAACAAAGTCTAAGCGTTCTTAAAATATTGCATTTTTTTACTAAATTCAGAATGGC
>NW_015551972.1:0-1184 GCF_001515605.1 Sinocyclocheilus anshuiensis | reverse complement strand
GCGCTGTTACAAAAGCATAGGGTCCTAGAACTGCGGTCCTGAAACTGCAGCCTCCGGTTGTGCAGGAACATACTATTGAAACCGTTGCGGAGATATAGCCTCACATCCATTTTTATGTGCTTTTCGTAGAATTCCTTCATGCGTTATTCGAGAACGGTTGGACAAATCAACTTGAATTCCATAACTTTTTGCCAGCATGGTCTGAAGATGATCTGAGCCAATTTTGGTGAGAATCAGACAAACCGTCTAGGACGAGTTCGACAAAGTAAGTTTTACGAACAATTAAAAATAGCGAAAAAACTAAGCCTTGCGATTTTTCATTCGACTCGGCATGAGCCAAGGATTCACAGGAAAAAGGAATTTCCCATTTGTGCCTTACGGTTCAAAAGTTATTAGCATAAAGAAATTGCAACTTTGGACAAGTGGTGGCGCTAGAGAGTTGGAGTTAGAGACTCCAAACTTGCTGTGGTTAATGTTAAGACTGTCCCCTATCAGTGTGCCAAATTATACAACTTTCCCGCAAGCGGTTCTATGGGCTGGCATAGACTTGCGGCGGAAGAAGAAGAAGAAGAGGAAGAAGAGGAAGAATAATAATAACGCCAAGGAATACAATAGGTGACTACGCACCTTCGGTGCTTGTCCCCTAATAATAATAACGCCAAGGAATACAATAGGTGACTACGCACCTTCGGTACTTGTCCCCTAATAACGCCAACAGTTTCAATAGGTGACTATGCACCTTCGGTGCTTGTCCCCTAAATATAGCTGCAAGCAGAAATCATGGGGCCAAGCACTACAGAGGCAAATTGAGGAGCTAAGCATGGCATGGAGCATCAGATCAAATGCAACAATGAGACTCCAGAGGCAAAATGAGGAGCTAAGCATGGCATGGACCAAATGCAACAATGAGTAATACAAGCAATTTTAGGATGATTGTAATTGAAATGGCTGAAAAATCATAAATACAACCACTAGTAATATGATTAAATGGCTTATCAGTTTTGACCAACAGGTGGCGCTGCAATCAAATCGTTTTGGTGTGTTCTGTGTGAGGTGACAATGGCACACACAAAGTTTGTTGTCATTATGTCAAAGCTTTGAAGAGATATTGCCTTAGAGTCATTTTGGCACCATAACTTAAATTTGTAGCAGCGCTGTACGAAAACGGTTTCGTCTATCGACAC
>NW_015551971.1:272-852 GCF_001515605.1 Sinocyclocheilus anshuiensis | reverse complement strand
CTTGCTCTTCCGCTCACCTCCAGGTTGACGGGGGCCTGGACGGGTGGGACGGCCTGCCTACGCTCAGCTCCACGGCACCGCTTGCTGGAGGCTGCTGCAGATACAGCGCGGGAGCAGGGGCGGACGCAGGGGGCCGCCCTCGGCGACGAGCAGGCTGGGGCGCTGCGGCCGGTGGACGGAGGAGGCAGCAGTTGCCCGTCAGGGCAGGGTGTCACGACCCGCCTCAGTCTGCTTCTGTGTAGCCAAGAGCTGCTGGGCCAAGCTCTCGACCGCGTCGCCGAAGAGGCCGGTCTGGGACACAGGGGCATTAAGGAACCGAACTTTGTCAGCGTCCCTCATATTGACCAGACACGAGATGACAGCCAGAGATGGCGTTCCTGGACCACAAGTGTGGACATCGCATGACCCAGAGAACTCGGAGCGTGAGGTTAGTAGCGGTTCGGAGCTTTTCTGGACTTTCGGATCGTGACCACCCTTGTGCAGGTCCTTCAGTGCCTTGGCCTGATGAACCTGCAGTAACGCTATAGCGTGTAAGGCGGAGGCAGCTTCTCCACAGGCCGTATAAGCATCGCCGGACAGG
>NW_015551971.1:0-231 GCF_001515605.1 Sinocyclocheilus anshuiensis | reverse complement strand
CACGACCTGGTGAGCTCGTCATGCACCTCCGGGAAGAAAGGCACCAAGGCGGGGCGCTGAGAACCAGCGTGAGCCACCCCGAGAAACCAATCATCCAACCTCGAGGGCTCGGGACGCAGTGGAGGTTTCCACTCGAGCCCTATCCTCTCGGCGGCCTAAGAAAGCATAGCCGACATCTCCGGATCCGATTCAAGGCAAGGCAAGTTTATTTATATAGCACATTTCATACAC
>NW_015551970.1:1157-1340 GCF_001515605.1 Sinocyclocheilus anshuiensis | reverse complement strand
AAAAGTATTTTTGATAGTCCAAAATGCAACTTGTTCATCATGATTTCATTCTGCAGATCTGTGTGTCTGATCCATAACAACACACTCACAACGATGAAGCAGCTGAGTACTAGAGGTAAGAAAACACAAACACAAACACACACACACACGCACGCACGCACGATCGCTCGCTCGCTCACACAC
>NW_015551970.1:0-123 GCF_001515605.1 Sinocyclocheilus anshuiensis | reverse complement strand
AGTGAGTGTGTGAGTGAGTGAGTGTGAGTGTGTGTGTGAGTGAGTGTGTGAGTGAGAGTGTGAGAGTGAGTGTGAGTCAGTGTGAGTGTGTGTGTGTGTGAGTGTGTGTGTGAGTGAGTGAGT
>NW_015551969.1:0-2278 GCF_001515605.1 Sinocyclocheilus anshuiensis | reverse complement strand
TGACAAATGCATACAACAACATTTCAAAACTAAACATTTAAATGAGAACAAAAATAAAGATAAAAATAATTCAAAATATTAAAAGAACAAAAGGTGTGAGTATAATAATGATTCTAACATAACACTAAGTCAAACACCAAAAAACACACATTTAAAGGTATGAGTATAATAATGATTCTAACATAACACTAAGCCAAACACCAAAAAACAACTACATATGTGTATGTACAGCCACACACATATACATATACATATACATGTACATATATATAAATATTCAATATATATATATATATATTATTTCATTTCCATTTTGTATGTTGAAGTACTGAAATAACTCAAATTAAATAAAACTAAAACTTAATAAAAAACCTACATAGACATAATAAAAAACTAATAAAATGACAACATTGCTACAACTGTAACTAAAACTAAAATAGATAACTAATACAAATCAAACTTTTATTTTTATTTTAGAACTACAGTAACATCTTCTGATTTCTCTCAACATAGGGACAGGAGAGCTGTCAAACAATACATTGGAAAAAAAAGTAACTTGCGTTACTTATTTGAAAAAGTAACTCCGATATTATCTTGTAAATTAAAAAGTAATGCGTTACTTTACTAGTTACTTGAAAAAAGTAATCTGATTACGTAACTCACGTTACTTGTAATGCGTTACCCCCAACACTGGAAATAGCACCATTTTGCCATTCAAAAGTAGGCGGAGATGTGGATGGCTCTTTCCAAGCATTACTGACCTCCTTGAGCCAAAAATGTTGACATTTATCTCTAAAAAAATGATTGTAAACGTCAAGAATAGGCATCTTCTTTTCCAGAAAACTTACTTTGAAAGCTGCAATTTACCCAGGCAACCCTTTCAGCTGGAAACATTCTTCCAGTATCATGTTCAGATTATTGAAGTGAAAATATTCACCCCTCAAGTTTGGACTGCAGATTCCACGTCCCACCCTACACCATTCCTTTACAATAATGTTTTCAGATCTTGCATTTCAAAAGGGAAGATTTCCAGGAAAAGGGAGTATGCCAGACATCCAACACTGCAGATAGAGCAAAAACATGCCACAGCTGAGATGGACATAGGGTTTGGTTATGCCCTTTGTTTATAAATATTCCCCTGAAATTTGTTGAAAATTATATCCAATCCGGAGTCATTATAACGTGAGGAGAAAAAAATACATGCAGAACTGCGGAGAAGTACAGTGAATATGATGGCTGTTTATTATATATTTTATAGCATGTGAATTCACTTTACTGAAAAATGTGTGTTGATGCATGTCAAGCAGGAACAGACCCATTAAACAGGCAGTATGGTGGAACGCAGTCGGCACCCTTTATACGAGAAGTGATTCTCTCTCCTGGGAGTATTATTGGTTTAGAGCACTTTGCAATCACAATTTCTCAGAATATGTGACACTAAGGTGCAGTTATACGCAGCAAGCATTTGATTAAAACAACAGAGCAAGTGCTACATCTTTCTTGTGGCACCAGGAAAGAGGATAAACATTCACCTCGCTGAATTACTGTTGTAATTCTCCAGAAATCATTGGGTGTGTTGTCTTTTAGTTACTGTGGACAGAAGGTGTCCTAGGGGGTCATTTGCAGAGCAGGGGTTTATCTGACGTCAAAGCATCCCAGGCAACATTACCGCCACCTGGGCCCTTGCTAATAATGCCCCAGACAAATCGATCAAATCTTGTGTGGCCCAGCGCAGGGCTGGAAAAACGTCACTGAAGGCTGGTGGTGCCGTCCACGGGGACTCACTGATGACGCTCGACGAGATCTGATTTCGATTGTCTAAGATTAGACTTCATACTCACAGGGAATGAGCAGGTCACCATTGAATCCCGCTCCCAGCTCGGCCGCTGCTATTAGGGAGAGAGCACAACAAAGAATATTAAGCACTACAACCATTAACGTCAATGACCACATTATATTATTATTATTTTACAAAAGATTTTGATTTCAAACAAATGCTGTTCTTTTGAAATTTCTGTTCATCAAAGAATTCTGAAAAATCAATGCATCACTGCTTTCACAAAAAAATATTAAGTAGCACAACTGTCTTCAACATTGATAATCATAAGAAATGTTTCTTGAGCAGCAAATCAGTATATTAGAATGATTTCTGAAGGATCATGTGACACTGAAGACTGGAGTTATGATGCTGAAAATACAGCTTTGCCATCAGAGGAATAAATTACATTTTAAAATACAGGTGCATCTCAACAAATTAGAATGTCGTGGAAAAGTTCAT
>NW_015551968.1:1883-2256 GCF_001515605.1 Sinocyclocheilus anshuiensis | reverse complement strand
GGCCAGGACGCGTCCTGGGATAATGGCACGTATGGTCACCCTAGTCATCAGCCTAGAACTAAAGTTCAGTTCAGTTCGGTTATTTCCTATGAACAGGCTCAAAGAACAATTTGTTCAGAAATCGAACATCAAATTTGAAGCAAAAGCAATAATTAAAGCATATATCGTTAAGGAGTGGCAACAAAAATACGGGAAACACAGGATGTCATCTTTATAAAATACAGCAAGAAGTAGGAGTAGTGAGGATATAAAAATTTTATCAAGTTTAAGGGTTGGTCACATGTTGAATAAAACTTTAAAATGAATAAATAAACATCCAACAGGATTATGTGAGCAGTGTTGCACACTTGAAATACGAGACTATAGACAAGCG
>NW_015551968.1:524-871 GCF_001515605.1 Sinocyclocheilus anshuiensis | reverse complement strand
ACTGGAGAAATGGTGAGTGGTTTCTTTAATTGCTATTCACATATGTTAATATGATATTATAATACCAATATAGTGCATATTGGTATTATAATATCATATTAGCATATGTGGCCTGGCCCCATGTTAGCAAATTAGTCAGGTACATGTGTTAGCCAGGTACACGTTGTAGCGTCTGCGTAGAATCATGCATGATCTTTGGGTTTTATGGCTTAAGAGACCCTTTTAACTTTTGACATTTGCATATAAATTACAGTCCTGGTCACAGACTTTACACTTATATGGGTGCTAAATGGCCAATGGTTCCCCCCCACTATCAAGGAGATGCTAAACAGTTTCACCACTCTCGT
>NW_015551968.1:0-149 GCF_001515605.1 Sinocyclocheilus anshuiensis | reverse complement strand
AATGTTTTGAACCCTTGCTACATATGTTAAATTACTGCTAGCACTGCATAAATAAGGAAAGTATTCTTCCTTGGCGAGGAAAATAATCTTTCTTTGAATTGATAAATTATTTTGTCTGCTCGGTGGACGGACAGATCAAGTAATGGTAA
>NW_015551967.1:1856-2333 GCF_001515605.1 Sinocyclocheilus anshuiensis | reverse complement strand
TCTATGGACAGAAAGTTATGTTAGAGCTTCACTGAACAACCTTGTCATTTTACAGCTTCTGTGAACACTAATGCTGAGTTAGTGCTTCTGCGAAAATGAAGAGAAAGCAAGCCCACATATGCTGCAAAGCCGCAAAGTTGATTTCTGCAATGTAAAGGATAAAGTTTGCCAACATGAAAGATGTTTCTAACTTATCAAATTAAATGTTATTTGCAATGCAGAAAGACTGTTTTTAATATGTTAGAAGTTCTATAGACAGAAAGTTATGCTAGAGCTTCACTGAACAGCCTTGTCAGTTTACAGCTTCTGTGAACACTAGTGCTGAGTTAGTGCTTCTGCGAAAATCAAGAGAAACCAAGCCCACATATGCAGCAAAGCTTCTCTCTCAGTGAGAGAAAGTTGCTTTATGCAAAGTTATAAGAGCAAAGTTTGCCAACATGAAAGATGTTTCTGACTTATCAAATGAAATGTTATTTG
>NW_015551967.1:1289-1700 GCF_001515605.1 Sinocyclocheilus anshuiensis | reverse complement strand
GAAATCAAGCCCACATATGCTGCAAAGCTTTTCTCTCAGTGAGAGAAAGTTGCTTTATGCAAAGTTATAAGAGCAAAGCTTGCCAACATGAAAGATATTTCGGACATATCAAATGAAATGTTATTTGCAAGGCAGAAAGACTGTTTTTAATGTTTTAGCAGTTCTATGGACAGAAAGTAATGTTACAGCTTCACTGAACAGCCTTGTCAGTTTACAGCTTCTGTGAACACTAATGCTGAGTTAGTGCCTCTGGGCAAATGAAGAGAAATCAAGCCCACATATGCTGCAAAGCTTCTCTCTCAGTGAGACAAAGTTTCTTTATTCAATGTTAAGAGCAAATTTTTCCAACATGAAAGATGTTTATGACTTATGAAATTAAATGTTATTTGCAATGCAGAAAGAGAGTTTTTA
>NW_015551967.1:0-888 GCF_001515605.1 Sinocyclocheilus anshuiensis | reverse complement strand
AAATGTTATTTGCAATGCAGAAAGACTGTTTTTAATGTGTTAGAAGTTCTATGCACAGAAACTCATGTTAGAGTTTCAATGAACAGCCTTGGCAGTTTACAGCTTCTGTTGATCATTAATGCTGAGTTAATGCATCTGGGCAAATGAAGAGAAAGCAAGCCCACATATGCAGCAAAGCTTCTCTCTCAGTGAGAGAAAGTTGCTTTATTCAAAGTTAACAGCAAATTTTGCCAACATTACAGAAATTTATGACTTTTGCAATGAAATGTTATTTGCAATGAAGAAAGACAGTTTTGAATGTTTTAGAAGTTCAATGCTTACAAAGTTATGTTAAAGCTTCAATGGACAGCATTTTTAGTTTAGAGCTTCTATTGAATATTAATGCCGAGTTAGTGCTTCTGGGCAAATGAAAAGAAATAAAGTCCCCATATGCTGCAAAGCTTCTCTCTCAGTGAGAGAAAGTTGATTTCTGCAATGTAAAGAATAACGTTTGCCAACTTGAAAGATGTTTCTGATTTATCAAATGAAATGTCATTTGCAATGCAGAAAGTCTGTTTTTTATGTGTTAGAAGTTCTATGGACAGAACGTTATGTTAGAGCTTCACTGAACAGCCTTATCAGTTTACAGCTTCTTTGAACACTAATGCTGAGTTAGGGCTTCTGGGCAAATGAAGAGAAAGCAAGCCCACATATGCTGCAAAGCTGCAAAGTTGATTTCTGCAATGTAAGGGATAAAGTTTGCCAACATGAAAGATGTTTCTGACTTATCAAATAAAATGTTATTTGCAAAGCAGAAAGACTGTTTTTAACATGTTAGAAGTTCTATAGACAGAAAGTTATGCGAGAGCTTCACTGAACAGCCTTGTCAGTTTACAGCTTCTGTGAACA
>NW_015551966.1:568-797 GCF_001515605.1 Sinocyclocheilus anshuiensis | reverse complement strand
CCCGAAACAGACTTGGTGCCTCCTCCGTCCTCACCACCCTCGACGAGGGTGCGACCCAAGGGTATGTGGACATCCCTCCAGTCGAGCGCGCTATTGCCATGCAGCTCTGCCCACAAAGCGCCGCCGCCTGGAGAGGTAGTCCACGCCTTCCGTCCAGGACCTGTAAGTTCTCGTCCGCTCTGACGGCTAAGGCTTACAGTGCTGCTGGACAGGCCGCTTCCGCCCTGCC
>NW_015551966.1:0-137 GCF_001515605.1 Sinocyclocheilus anshuiensis | reverse complement strand
GCGCCCTCCCAAGTTCAGGGGCATTCGGTTCACCTCTGTGCTGGACAAGGATGCTCCGGTCTCGCATGCAGAGATCGCGGTCCTGCTGGCGGAGGACGCGATACAGCCGGTTCCTCCAGCCGAGATGAGGTCGGGTT
>NW_015551965.1:0-1765 GCF_001515605.1 Sinocyclocheilus anshuiensis | reverse complement strand
AAGTGTCTGCTAAATGCATAAATTATAATTATTAATTAATTATAAATTAAGACTGGATTTAAAAACAGTAAGTGTTTGGGTCTGCCTAACATATAGATGCAAATTATTCCAAAGTTGTGGGGCTGCAACAGCAAAAGCCCGGTCACCCCTACGGCTAAAACATTTTTTCAGCCTTGTTCGAGGTACAACCAAGAGTAAATGGTCAGCTGACCTAAGTGCTCTTGATGGATCATGCGTTTGTATTAAATCAGAAAGGTAACTTGGTGCCAGTACACTTAATGATTTATAAACTAAAACTAAAACCTTAAAATCAATTTTAAACTAACAGGAAGCCAATGAAGAGAGGCCAACATGGGTGTAATTTGTTCGCGCTTGTGCGTCCCTGTTAACAGACGAGCAGCAGCATTGTGCACCATCTGTAAACATTTGAGGGAGACCTGATTTAAGCCCCGTTCACACCAAGAATGATAACTATAAAGATAACTATGAAGATAACGATATTAGCGTCCACATCAGCGAACGATATCGTCTGTTTATTCTAAGCGCACGCTCGTCTGCCGCTTTAAATTGTTGCGCTCGTTACAGCAGCATGGATTCTGGTTGGATGTCAATTTTTTTTATCTTTCATCAGCTGGAGGAAAATCGTTTTGAAAGTGATTCCAACGATATCGTTTATCTGTGCCTTTATCATTATAGTTGTGGTGTGGACTCTGCTATTCTTTAATATTGAGAACGATTTTTAGAACTATATCTTTATCGTTATCTTTATAGTTATCGGCCTTGGTGTGAACGGGCCTTAATACCTACATAGAGGCCATTACAATAGTCAAGACGGGTCGAGATAAAAGGATGTATGACCCTTTCAAAATCATTAAAAGACAAAAAAGTCTTGACTTTTGATAATTGCATATTTTCAACTGAAAAAAAAAAGATTTAATTACTGAATTAATTTGTTTATCCAATTTAAAATCACTGTCCATTATAACACCCAATTTTTTAAACATTTGGCTTTACATATATTTTTATAACACTCAAATCTAAATCGGGGGGGGTCACAGGTGTCGCCAGGTCTAAATATCATGACTTCGGTTTTTTTCTTCATTGAACTTTAAAAAAGTTGAAGCCATCCAGGCCCTAATCTCCTCAAGACGCTGCAGTGACACGAGGACTTTACAGATTAGCGATTGGCTCTTTTACTCAGAAGGCAGGGCTTCGTTCGATAGAGCGGCCATATTGAGCATTGCATTTTCCCCATTCAAAACTATACCAGTTACACGTCTTGGGTATTCTATAGTCTTTGATTCAACTCAGTGAAGCAAGCACACAGATACTTTTTTGCGCCCATTCTGTGATACTTCTTTTTAAAAAGCTTGATGTTGATCACCATACACTGCCATTATATGGACATTATATGGACATTTTTTTAAATCTCCTGTTGTGGTCTGAAAAAGAAAGAAGGGCATATGGTAAGGTGACCAGATTTCTGAAATGAAAACCAGGGACATTTCCTAGTTCATTGGTCAAAATGTCAATGAATCTACAAATTCAATTAAATAAAAAAACGGGTATATTTTTTTCCTTTAATTGTTGTGGTTTCCATATATTAATAGGCCTATCATAATTAATAATTACAATGATGTTTGAGGATCAAACTTACCCTAGATTATCAATAGTCCAAACATCACACTATGAAAAAAAGTAAATAGTAACTATTGCAAAAAGTAAACAGATCAAAATAGGATTATAACAAACTTATTTACAAAAA
>NW_015551964.1:1545-1709 GCF_001515605.1 Sinocyclocheilus anshuiensis | reverse complement strand
AAGACATTTATAATGTTACAAAATATTTCTATTTAAGATAAATGTGGTTCTTCTGAACTTTCTATTCATCAAAGATACCTGAAAAAATTCTACTCAGCTGTTTTCAACATCATAATAAAACATGTTTTTTGAGCAGCAAATCAGAATATCAGAATGATTTCTGA
>NW_015551964.1:1163-1326 GCF_001515605.1 Sinocyclocheilus anshuiensis | reverse complement strand
ATGAGCAGAAGAGACTTCTTTATAAAACATTAAAAATCTTACTGTTCAAAAACTTTTGACTTTTGACTATAGGCAACTATAATTTTTCCTCTAATTTCTAGCTTTTAATTGGCGTATAAATCGTATAACTGCTGGACAATAACCAATAATAATGATTTGTTTA
>NW_015551964.1:347-554 GCF_001515605.1 Sinocyclocheilus anshuiensis | reverse complement strand
AAAAAAAAACATAGACCCGGCTAGAACAAGCGGAGTGATACAAAATTGTGAAAGGGCGTTCCTGTGGCGATACCAGTACAATATCTCAAGGGTCTCAACTAGGGCTGCACGATTAATCGCATGCGATATTTAATGCGCATCTTATCAGCAAAGTCGGTTCTGTAATCAGCGGTAAATCTCCATCACCTGCGGGCTCTCACATTTAGG
>NW_015551964.1:0-156 GCF_001515605.1 Sinocyclocheilus anshuiensis | reverse complement strand
CGCTGATTACAGAACCGGCTTTCTGACAAGATGCGCGTTAAATATCGCATGCGATTAATCGTGCAGCCCTAGTCTCAACCAATCAGATTTGAGAACCAGAACGAACTGTTTTATATATATATATGAAGAGTTCATTTGCAAAAACCGATAAACGCC
>NW_015551963.1:0-850 GCF_001515605.1 Sinocyclocheilus anshuiensis | reverse complement strand
TTAAAGCATTCATCAATTGACTGCATTTTGTTCTAGCGACTCAAATGAGGAATGTGAAGTCCACATTTTACTTTGAGACAACATCTGTCATAAATGAAGATCACAAGCTGACAATAAATATACTGATCCAGTTATTAAGAAAGTAATGCAGTACTGCAGTAACAGACAATTTCCGTATTTTTGAAGCAAGGCTAGATTTATGACAATGGTGTCCTAAAATAAAATTAAAAAATGTCACAGATTACATAAGTTTTGAGCTCCAATTTAACTACATGGGGCATATAAGGCATCCTTATACATTAACTACATGGGGCATATGGTCCTGAGCAGGAGCTAGTTGCTTAGGACCAGCACATGACCAGCTAAGGACCAGCTTAAACCAGCTCAAACCAGCAGCCATGCTTCAAAACATACTGTACCTAACCAGCATATGCTGGATTTTTCAAAAGGGTAAACTCCATATGCATGTACACGCACGCACGCACGCACGCACACACATATATTTATAAATACCTAGAGTTTTTCTATCTTGTTGCCTTTGAAGGTTCAGAGGTTTTGCAATGAAGACCAATTTAAATCTGTAACTTGACCATTTGTCCTACCAGGAGTTTAGATAAAAGATAGTAGATAAAAGGAAAAAACATCAGACCTGTCTAAAATCAGAGACTTTCTCACTCCCAAAACTCTACAAATGGCTGTTCATGCATGTGTTACATCTCGGCTAGATTACTGCAATTCCTTATATTGCGGTATATCTAAATCTCAGATTGCGCGCCCTCAGCTAGTCCAAAACGCTGCGGCAAGACTTCTGAAGTGTCGCAAACATGAACACATCACTCCAATTCTCAGA
>NW_015551962.1:765-941 GCF_001515605.1 Sinocyclocheilus anshuiensis | reverse complement strand
AGGTGCAGTCTAAGTGGAAGAGAGGGGGTACGCAGAAGGATGGTATATATATATACACTCTAAAAAACGCTGGGTTAAGACCGCTGGGTAAGGACGTTGGGTTGTTTTAAAGGGGTCATATGATGTTGCTAAAAAGAACATTATTTTGTGTATTTGGTGTAATGAAATGTGTTTAT
>NW_015551962.1:0-210 GCF_001515605.1 Sinocyclocheilus anshuiensis | reverse complement strand
TGTCAGTGGCAAATTCTTTAAATATAAAAAACGTACTTACAGTCTGTGAGTCAGAACAGCTGGCATTGTAGTCTAATCTACCAGGATCAGGAAACAGTCCTCCATAAAATGCGCTGGACACATCGGAATATTTGGTTTGAGCTGTTCTGGAACAGTGTTGTAAAAACAACTTAACTACTGATTTCTAGTCGTGTCCTCTTTTGGAAGGCC
>NW_015551961.1:0-1202 GCF_001515605.1 Sinocyclocheilus anshuiensis | reverse complement strand
GTGCAAAATGGCCTGCTATACTGTGTCGCGCAGCGAAGGGGGGAGAAAAAATGATTGTTGGTGGTGCCACGCACCAAAACGGAACCCGTACTGGAGCTGCGTGGTGCCACGCACCAAAACGGAGACCGTACTGGAGCTGGCTCACTCCCATCCCTTGGCAGGGCATCTCGGAGCTGCGAACACCATCCAGCGGATCCGCGACCGCTTCCACTGGCCGGGCTTGGAGGCCGAAGTGAAGCGGTTCTGCCAAGCCTGCCCGACCTGCCAAGTGACGTCACCCAGGACGCCTCCCCCCAGTCCGCTGATACTGCTGCCCATCATCGAGGTGCCCTTTGAGCGCATCGGGATGGACCTTGTGGGGCCGTTGCCTAAGTCTGCCCGGGGACATGAACACATCCTGGTGATAGTCGACTATGCCACCCGGTACCCAGAGGCAGTGGCCCCTCCGAAAAGCCACCGCCAAAGCCATTACCCAGGAACTCCTCCTGCTCTCCAGCCGAGTCGGCATCCCAGCGGAGATTCTGACCGATCAGGGTACCCCCTTCATGTCCCGGCTAATGGCTGACCTCTGCCGGCTGCTGCGGGTGAAGCAGTTGAGGACCACGGTCTACCATCCCCAGACCGACGGACTGGTCGAACGCTTCAATCAAACGCTCAAGCAGATGTTGAGACGGGTGGTCGCGGAGGATAAACATGACTGGGACCTGATGCTCCCCTATGTCCTTTTCGGGATCCGCGAAGTCCCGCAGGCCTCAACTGGCTTCACCCCCTTCGAGCTCCTCTTTGGCCGGCAACCCCGCGGCCTCCTGGATGTGGCGAAGGAAGCCTGGGAGCAGCAGCCGGCAGCCCATCGCTCTGTGATCGAGCACGTCAGACAGATGAGGGAAAGGATCGACCGGGTCATGCCATTAGTCTGGGAACACTTGACGAAAGCGCAGCAGGCCCAACAGCGCCACTATAACCGGGCAGCCCAACCACGGGAGTTCCAGCCTGGAGACCGAGTCATGGTCCTAGTCCCCAACGCTGCGTGCAAGTTCCTGGCCACCTGGCAGGGTCCCTATACGGTGCTGGAGAAGATTGGGCCGGTGACGTACCGGGTGCGTCAGCCAGGAAGGAGGAGAGCCGAGCATCTCTACCACATTAACCTCCTGAAGAAATGGATGGGGACTAGAGACCAGCTCGCGGCCCTCGCCATCTCTGAT
>NW_015551960.1:0-1356 GCF_001515605.1 Sinocyclocheilus anshuiensis | reverse complement strand
CAAAAATATTCAATTCGGCCAAATCTGCGGCTACAATTAAGTAATGTATATCAATATAAAGTTTGAAATCTCAGTTTTATATGTGTGTGTGTGTGTTTGCTGTACAATTCTGAAATGAAAAAAGAAAAACAGCGAAATGATTCAGTGCTTCAGAATATGCTTGCCCTTTTTCAGAGGCTGTGTGTTCTCATAGATATGAGAGGAAGAGTGCATAAATAGGGTGTTAAGTAAATAAATAAATATATATATTAAACTAATATTAAATTGAAGTAGTTTTAAAAAAAATAAATCAGTGACTGAATTTTAAAAGTAGTGATACCTGGTGAATTCAACACGTGTTGAAAAATACCGAATTCCAACAAAAATATTCAATTCGGCCAAATCTGCGGCTAAAATTAAGTAATTTATATCAATATAGAGTTTGGAATCTCAGTTTTATATGTGTGTGTGTGTGTTTGCTGTACAATTCTGAAATGAAAAAAGAAAAACAGCGAAATGACTCAGTGCTTCAGAATATGCTTGCCCTTTTTCAGAGGCTGTGTGTTCTCATAGATATGAGAGGAAGAGTGCATAAATAGGTTGTTAAGTAAATATATATATATATATATATATATATTAAACTAATATTAAATTGAAGCAGTTTTAAAAAAATAAATAAGTGACTGAATTTTAAAAGTAGTGAAATCTGGTGAATTCAACACATGTGTTGAAAAATACAGAATTCCAACAAAAATATTCAATTCGGCCAAATCTGCGGCTACAAAGTAATTTATATCAATATAAAGTTTGGAATCTCAGTTTTATATGTGTGTGTGTCTTTATTTGCTGAACAATTCTGAAATAAAAAAAAAAATAGCGAAATGACTCGAAATGAGTGCTTCAGAATATGCTTGCTTTATAAAGCTTCAGTTAAAGGTTAAAGCGAAAGCATTTGCCAAGAATGTTTTCATTAATCAAGAACGAAAGTCGGAGGTTCGAAGACGATCAGATACCGTCGTAGTTCCGACCGTAAACGATGCCGACCCGCGATCCAGCGGCATTATTCCCATGACCCGCCGGGCAGCATGCGGGAAACCACGAGTCTTTGGGTTCCGGGGGGAGTATGGTTGCAAAGCTGAAACTTAAAGGAATTGACGGAAGGGCACCACCAGGAAACCACGAGTCTTTGGGTGCCGGGGATAGTATGGTTGCAAAGCAGAATCATAAAGGAATTGATGGAAGGGCACCACCAGGAATGGAGCCTGCGGCTTAATTTGACTCAACACGGGAAACCTCACCCGGACACGGAAAGGATTGACGGATTGATAGCTTTTTCTCAATTCTGTGGGTGGTGGTGCATGGCCGTTCTTAGTTGGT
>NW_015551959.1:313-511 GCF_001515605.1 Sinocyclocheilus anshuiensis | reverse complement strand
GTGGCCAGGGAAATACAAATATTCAAATTGTTAAAATATACTGAGATCAACGTCTCGCTGGACGACCATTGATTAAAGTGTAAACTATCAAATTGGAAATCAGTTTTAATCAGGTTGACCTCAAATTTTCAGATTCGATTCCTCTCAAAACCTGAGCTAGAAATAAAATTAATGATTAATTCCCTTATAAGAATTAAT
>NW_015551959.1:0-167 GCF_001515605.1 Sinocyclocheilus anshuiensis | reverse complement strand
TTTATTCACCACTTAAGTGTGCGCAAACACAAGGAATTTGTTGTGGTTTTACAGGAACTCTTGATACATACATACAAATAACCATATATATATGACAGAAGATAGTTATAGAAGTTCAGTGAGTAAATCTGTTTCATCTGAGCATGTGGCACTTTAAGCATTATCGT
>NW_015551958.1:650-900 GCF_001515605.1 Sinocyclocheilus anshuiensis | reverse complement strand
CTCCTGGGACCCAGAGATAAAGGAAACTGCTCTTTTGTCGAGAATCTGGGGACCGACGGCCGTGAGGCCAACGGCGGGAAAAAATTAAACACTGAAAAAATGAACCACACGCTCGGAGCGCGAGGTCAGTGGCGGTTCGGAGCTCTTTCAGAACTTCTGGATCGTGACCACCCTCGTGCAGGTCCTTCAGTGCCTTAGCCTGGTGCACCTGCAGTAACGCCATAGCGTGTAAGGCGGAAGCAGCTTCCCC
>NW_015551958.1:0-371 GCF_001515605.1 Sinocyclocheilus anshuiensis | reverse complement strand
AGGAGCCCGCCGGCCGGTTTCTGGCAGTAAAAGGTGCCGTCCACGACCTGGTGAGCTCGTCATGCACCTCCGGGAAGAAAGGCACCGGGGGGGGCGCTGAGAACCAGCGCGAGCCACCCCGAGAAACCAATCATCCAGCCTTGAGGGCTCGGGACGCGGTGGAGGTTTCCACTCGAGCCCGACCCTTTCGGTGGCCCGGGAAAGCATAGCTGTCATCTCCGGATCCGATTCAGGCTTTGCCACCGTCCCGGAGGGCGGCAGCGCGGCCGAATCCTCATCGGACAGCTCTCCCTCCGATTCTGAGATCGACATCTGGTCGGGGGGAAGTCCACTGGATACCGCTGGTACGCTCTTTAAAGAGGGCCCAGCGC
>NW_015551957.1:0-557 GCF_001515605.1 Sinocyclocheilus anshuiensis | reverse complement strand
GGAGGCCTCCCGTCTGGGAACCCTACTCCTAGAGGTCTCCAGAGTATCCACCCCCCATCCCCATTGGAGGTTTTGGTGGCATGAGGACACGCCTTCTGGGAGGGGGGAGTAATGTCAGACTCTGGGCCAGGTTTTGTGTGTGTCTTTGCTCCCTATGTGCTCCGTCTTCCAGTTTCTCTGTCTCGTGTTTTGAATTAATTGTTCCCAGGTGTTTCCTATGTTGATTGTCATTAGTTCCAGGTGTCCCTTGTCTTCCCCTCATCAGTTCCTGTGTATTTAAAGTGTGTTCTAGTTCTTGTCCTTGGTCAGTCGTTGAACGTCATCCTGATGTGTCGAGTCCTGTGATCCCCAGCCTTTGTTAATAAAACCCTTTTGATTTATTCTACTCCGTGTCTCCTCGCTCCTTCGTTCCCGTTCGTCACGATAACACTGCAACCGGAGTTTTTGAAAATCTTCACCCTGGCAGGCGTTTTCAAAAATGTTCCGTTTCAGTGACCTGGTGCTGCGTTTGAGTGTGGACGAACGGCCAAACCGCGTAGAAAAAGCTGCGGTTTTAA
>NW_015551956.1:0-515 GCF_001515605.1 Sinocyclocheilus anshuiensis | reverse complement strand
TGTTTGTTTTATTATTAAAGTTTTCTTTAAATGTTCGCCGGTTCCGCCTCCTTCCCGAACTACGAACTGTGTTACAATACCTTTCTATCAAAATTATCTAATATTATCAAGATTAATTTGTTCTGACACAGTGTAACTCTGAGTTCTTGTCATATTTTATTACCATTTTCTAAACTATAGCGAATAAACTGTGATAATCTGAGAAATGCTGAAGGTGTCTGAATAATAAACTGTGATAATGTGAGAAATGTTGAAGGTGTCTGAATAAATTTTGGTTTGACTGTATCTGTTTGATAAATTAAGTTAACCAACTAACATTATACATACCCTTTTGGTTTCTGTACCCAATATTTAAAAAATGTACACATGCAATAAAAATATCTGTATCGGTACTCGATATCGGCAAGTACCAAAAATAAAAGTATCGGTATCGGGTGAGTACCGGAAAAAGTGGTATCGGTGCATCCCTAATTATAATATATTAAAACTGTTCTTATGAGTATTCATGAGATGAT
>NW_015551955.1:695-847 GCF_001515605.1 Sinocyclocheilus anshuiensis | reverse complement strand
CTAGGAATCCTGGGGGTCGCTCTGGAGGAGCGGGCTCTTGAGGGCTCTCTGGAGGAGCGGGCACTTGAGGGTTGGACCGGACCAGCGAAGGCGACGAAATAGAGCTGATCGGGACCAGCGGAGGCGAAGGAGGCTCAGAGCAGAGAGTTAGC
>NW_015551955.1:0-142 GCF_001515605.1 Sinocyclocheilus anshuiensis | reverse complement strand
CCCTGGGCTTAACTGGGGATCAGGAGCCCTCCCTGGGCTTAACTGGGGATCAGGAGCCTTTCCTGGGCTGAATTGTTGATCAAGGTAGCGCTTACCGGGTGCTGGCACTGGAGTGCGCTCTGGAGGAGCAGGCACAGCAAAG
>NW_015551954.1:429-635 GCF_001515605.1 Sinocyclocheilus anshuiensis | reverse complement strand
TTTTTTTTAACGCTTTGTATTCGTGTTTGTAGTTCTGAACCGAATCATTCGCTAAAGCGCAATGGATTGTGGGCAATATTAGCCATCAGAGTGTGCACGGATCCACACATCAAAAATCGACCTGAAATAGTAGATCATCCGGGGACTTTTGGCATACTGTTTTCAACATACTATGCTTTGGGACCATAGACTGTATAAAAAAATGG
>NW_015551954.1:0-135 GCF_001515605.1 Sinocyclocheilus anshuiensis | reverse complement strand
TATAATTTAAACGGATGAGTTATAAAAAAATTCACCCCCCTCACAGTTGTCATGAAGGGCTATATAGACCAAAATAATTTTTTGAACCAGGCTGTAAATGTGTTTTTTTCTGCTGTAAAGTTAGGCATTTTAACA
>NW_015551953.1:1391-1592 GCF_001515605.1 Sinocyclocheilus anshuiensis | reverse complement strand
ACATGGGTGTGGTTTTTCCCTCTATATTAATTTGCATAATAGGCTTTTGATCAGCTTTCGTTTGTTATAATTGGAAGCTGACTCTCCCCACTAAGATTCTCTGGGCACCCCTAATATCCTGGATTGGGATCTCCCCAAGGGTTAACTGGGCCCTGTGAAGTACCTCGGTTAGGCTGTTGCCATCGCTCCCCCCTTCCAACC
>NW_015551953.1:0-1107 GCF_001515605.1 Sinocyclocheilus anshuiensis | reverse complement strand
TGCATGAGACACATGGTAACAGAACTCTTTGTGTGTTTTAGAGTTTAAGCCACCTACGTCCTCCAGCCTGCTCTTTACAGCTTGTGGCATGGCATCTATCACAGCATTTCTAAACAATGTTGCCATTAATGGGTCTCCTTCTGGATTCCCTTCAGTCTCTTGTTTCCACCTTTTCAGCTGTCTCTGTACATATGTGGTTGGATTTTCTTTGTCCTTTTTTCTCTGCACGCAGTGCCACACTGCTGGATGGAATGAATCAAAAACAATTCCATCCATGTATGAGAGTTCATTGCTCTGTCCAGAGTAGTTGTTTGAAGAATTTCATCCATCTTTGTCCCTCCTATTATTTTAGCCAGCAAAGCTTTAATGTCCCCCACAGCCAAAAGTTAGCTTTTTTTTGCAAGAAAACATTGTGAGGGATAAAAAGCATCTCACGCTGCACAACAAGTCAGTCAAGAAAAAGTTCAAAGTGGTGTATAATAAGCGCAGACTTTTACCCGATTTCAACACTCTTCCTTATGGCTACTGATTCGATGATGCATAGAGGGGTTTGGGATGCTTCTGAGTTTGACTTTAGACTCCAGCACCCTTTTTCTTGTGTAATAAGTGGGCCATCCAATAGTGGCAAGACCTATTTTGTAAAACGACTGATGGAAAATGGTCTAAATATGATTTCTAAAGAAATTGAAAACATTGTTTATATTTACAACTGTTGGCAACCTCTGTACGATGATCTGCTTAAATTGTACGACATTAAATTTGTTGAAGGAATACCGACGTCTCTGAATGATGATCATTTACTACCTCCCAATAAAGGTAATCTTCTGATTTTGGACTATATGATGAGCGAAGTTAGCGGAAATACTCAGGTCGAAAAAGTCTTCACGCAGTTTGTACATCACCGTACTTTTTTTCTTCCAACTCTCAGCTTTACTGGTCCTTCTATTTGCATTTCTCCAGTTGAATTTCTACTGTTCCCTTGAGGATTGAGACCTCTCCCTCTATGGGCAAATAGGGGGGTGGCTCAGATAATATTCTTTCCTTTTTCTTTGTATTTTTGTCTGCCTTTTTTATATTTTTTAATATGTCCTCCCCTTCCTTTTTAAA
>NW_015551952.1:396-560 GCF_001515605.1 Sinocyclocheilus anshuiensis | reverse complement strand
ATAGTTTTGATACCGTTTTATGTCTGATGATCGTGTTAGAATACACGTGGACGTATCTGTTTTTCTTCTTCCTTCTTCACTTGTGTTTTTTTGGAAATTCTGTACAGAAGATGTGTAATAGCACCCCCTACCGTATAACAATGAAAACACGGATTCTAGGAGCA
>NW_015551952.1:0-139 GCF_001515605.1 Sinocyclocheilus anshuiensis | reverse complement strand
GAGGGGACAGAAGGAGAAGATGGGAGTTTTAGCAGTGGGTGTGGTTGGTTTGAGGTCCTGTGTGTGAGGCTGAGAATTGACTACTGATTGTGTTGAGAGAATTGAATGTTTTGAAGAGATTACGTGTGTCTGGAGCGCT
>NW_015551951.1:0-735 GCF_001515605.1 Sinocyclocheilus anshuiensis | reverse complement strand
ATAAATATTGTTATTTTCCCCCTTCTATTTTCTGTTTTTTTAATACTGTCACCACAAACACCATATGATTCATTGCAAAAGAAAGAAAGAAAGAAAGAAAGAAAGAAAGAATTGGTCATGAGATATTTTCTCTGCATTATTAAAAACACATATATTTGAAATAAGTACCATTCAAAAGTTTAGGGTGGGTAATATTTTTTAATGTTTTTGAAACAAGTCTCTTGTGTTTAGGCTGCATTTATTTGATCAAAAATACATAAAGTAATGTTGTGAAATATTATTCAATTTAAAATAACAGTTTTCTATTTTAAAATATTTTAAAATGTAATTTATTCCTGACATGGCAAAACTGAATTTTCAGCATCATTACTCCAGTCTTCATTGTCACATGATCCTTCAGAAAACATTCTAATATGCTGATTTGGTGCTCAATAAAATTTTTGTATTAATGTTATCAATGGTGAAAAAAGTTTATCTGCTTATTTTTTTATTGTTTTCTCATCCAAATGTTTTTTTACTGATATTACTGTTATTACAGTTTTATTATCAGGCTTTTTTTTGGATTGTTGGCCATGACATCACAATTATTGGCTTTCCATTATTGGCCAGAATCCCTAATATTTAATGCTTATAGAACATGCATATGATTTAACTAAAAAAAATAATAATAATACTAGTATCTTAAAAGGTTCATATGATGCTGCTAAAAGGAACATTATTTTGTGTATTTGGTGT
>NW_015551950.1:0-865 GCF_001515605.1 Sinocyclocheilus anshuiensis | reverse complement strand
GAAAATTAGTGCCCACCGTGCTGTAGAGCCCCAGCTCGGTTGAGGATTTTATTGGCTCCGTTTTTTGTCAAATGATCCGGTGCCAGATTCCTGCTTGATACTTTCCACGAGCAGTGGAAAATGTAAGGGACGCAGTGTTGATGGAAGCGATTTACTGGATTTATGCTTTGATAATCGTACTGAATATTATACAGATGTAGTTTTTGATTAAAACAAAATGTGATTCTCACCCTTTTGCTCAAAATTATGCATTTTTATGAAACCTACCTATATTCAAGTGTTGATTAAAAAAAAAAAAGAATGCTTTAAGCTAGAATAAAACTGATTTTTTTTTAAGGTAGAGGCTCTGATCTTTATTTTGTTGTATTTGTAGTGAGGTTGTCAAAACGTCACCATCATTAATTAGGTGGCCAATGAGCGACTGCCCGGTTAGGGTATATAAGTTGGTTGGTTCTGCCTCTTGGAGTGCGTCATGGTTGAAAGCCCGCCCCTTCCCTCCTGTTATGGCCTTCCATGTGTGTTGTTAGGCTGCTGAGATATACTGGGTGCGTGCGTTGTTTGCTCTCAGTGCGGTGTGCCTTCACGGCCCCCATTGATTGTGGCCTCGCAGTGTAACGTAGCCCAGGTCGTAGCACCAGCTGTTGTCACGGTCACCTTTTAAAGAGGAGCCTTTAAAGAGGTTGTTGTATGATTCTTAAGTCTGTTGTCATGAGCATTACACCATCGTATTAACAGGTAGGTAAATTGCTCTAATAGTTAAATAACCTCGCATGTTTTATTGTAGTTGTAATTTTGGTGTGTGTGTGTGTGTGTTTTGGATTAGGTTGAGCGGAAGTGGTAATTAATACAGCTCGTTTCCTATTCT
>NW_015551949.1:544-847 GCF_001515605.1 Sinocyclocheilus anshuiensis | reverse complement strand
TTCAGTGGTAGCAGAGATCAGTATATCAAAGAAAATACAGAAGTGTTCAGATAGTGTTACATCCTTAATAACAACTTAATAACAATGGATGAAATGTTTAGACCTCTACTGATGATTAAATCTAGTGTGTCCACGATTGTGTTTGGGTTCATGCACATACTGAATCAGGTCAAAAGTATTTAAAACAGTTATAATTTCTTTTGTAGTTTTGTTTTCTACATTATATATGTGAATATTAAAATCCCCTGCAATAGCAAAACAGTCAAACTCTGAGGAAATCATTGATAGCATTTCTGTGAACTC
>NW_015551949.1:0-468 GCF_001515605.1 Sinocyclocheilus anshuiensis | reverse complement strand
ACAAGTACTGACCAAATGACACTTGCTTGCATTGATAGACATCTTTAAATAGAGCAGCTACACCTCCACCTCTCCTAACAGTCCTGCAAACACTCATGAAAGCAAAGTTAGGAGGGGCTGTTTCATTGAGGACTGTTGCACTGCAGCTGTCTTCTAGACATGTTTCGTTTAGAAACATAATATCCAGGTTGTTTGTGGTTATTAAGTCATTGATCAGAAATTATTTATTTTTTAGTGAGCGAATGTTTAAAAATTCTAACTTGATGGCATTACTTTGTGTCTCAGCAATCTTAGTTTGATGCATAATAGGCCGCAGATTAGATGCATCAGCTATATGGCTTGAGAAGGCCTTAGATTTTCTATCACGTGATAAAACAGAAATAGAGAAAGCTACAAGCACACTGGGTTCCCGCTTGTTCTGTCAACATTTGTGAATGTTGCTGCTATCATAGCGGGGACCCGACACAT
>NW_015551948.1:712-1019 GCF_001515605.1 Sinocyclocheilus anshuiensis | reverse complement strand
AATTCCCTTTTCTACCAGTAGGGGAATGACTGGTTTCATGCCTCTCTCTCCCTGATGTAAAAAGTTATTATAGAAATAATTTTAATTTTGGATATGCAATTCGCTTTTCTACCAGTAGGGGTAAAATGGAAGGTTGTAAAAAATGTCCATTGTCCCCCTCTATTGATTGACACTGGTCTCATGTCTCTGGCTCCCTGATGTAAAAAGTTATTACAAAAAGAAAGTTAATTTTGGACATGCAATGCCCTTTTTTACCAGTAGGGGTAAAAAGAGAGGCTGTGAAATATGTCCAATGTCCACCTGTATT
>NW_015551948.1:0-693 GCF_001515605.1 Sinocyclocheilus anshuiensis | reverse complement strand
TCCACTGTCCCCCTCTATTGATTGACACTGGTCTCATGTCTCTATTTTCTTGCTGACGAATGTTATTACAAAAAGAATGTTAATTTTGGAGATGCAATTCCCATATCTACCAGTAAGGGTAAGATGGAAGATTGTACAAAATGTCCATTGTCCCCCTCTATTGATTGACACTGGTCTCATGCCTCTGTCTCCCTGATGTATAAGTTATTCAAAAAAAAATTTAATTTTGGACATGCAATTCCCTTTTCTACCAGTAAGTAAATGAGTGGTTTCATGCCTCTGTCTCTCTGATGTAAAACGTTATTACAGAAAGAATCTTAATTTTGGACATGCAATTCCCTTTTCTAGCAGTAGGGGTAAAATGGGAGGTTGTAAAAAATGTCCATTGTCCCCCTCTATTGATTGACACTGGTCTCATGCCTCTGTTTCCCTGATGTAAAAAGTTATTACAAAAAGAATGTTAATTTTGGAGATGCAATTCCCTTTTTTACCAGTAGGGGTAAAGTGGAAGGTTGTAAAAAATGTCCACTGTCCCCCTCTATTGATTGACAGTGGTCTCATTTCTCTATTTTCTTGCTGACGAATGTTATTACAAAAAGAAGGTTAATTTTGGAGATGCAACTCCCTTTTCTACCAGTAAGGGTAAATTGGAAGGTTGTAAAAAATGTCCATTATCCCCCTCTATTGATTGAC
>NW_015551947.1:0-507 GCF_001515605.1 Sinocyclocheilus anshuiensis | reverse complement strand
TTGTTGTTCAGTGTGCTTTTAATTGTTCTGATACTCCAAGTATTGCAATTGTATTTTTTTTTTTATTGAATGTTATTATGCAGTTAAGTCAGTATTGCTTTGTTGTTTGCGGTTTATAATGTTCTAGCTTTTGCGTGGCATAGGAACATTGATTAGTAATGTTTGTTGACTGATCTTCTTTTTTTTTTTTGTCCCCATAACGTTTTGATCTATTTAAATAATAAAAACAAGACGCATCACAAACCACCACATGTTTAAATTAATGTGTAAGATATTAATATGTATTATGTTTAAAAATCGTGTGTGTTGGTCTCTACTAATTTTGAATATTTATTTTTTCCTCCAACAGTGACTGCTTTGAAAGTGTAGAAAATGGAATCTGGCTCGGTATGTTTTTGATTTTAAGAGTTTTATAGGGGTGGTAATTGACAATACGTCATCACAACAAAAATACAATACTCCTTGGAAGAGAGCTAAAAGAGACCAGCATAAATCTGCAAAAAGGTC
>NW_015551946.1:0-526 GCF_001515605.1 Sinocyclocheilus anshuiensis | reverse complement strand
TCCCACATTATGTGTCATTAATAACCCTTTGAAACAATCAATAATTATATGTGTGAAAATTGTGTTTTAAGGTCAGTCACAATTGTGACTGGTGGGATAATGATTATACTGAATTAACATTTTATGGTCGGTCACAATTGTGACCGGTGGGATAATGTGTGTACTGAATTAACATATTTCTGCAGTCATAAAAATGGTTATATATCTCAGCCCAGCTATTTGAAACTCTGTTTCATTACATTCTAGTGTTACTATTATTATGCAAAAAAACCTACTGAGATAAAATACAAAAGAAAAATTCAATAAAATTCAAAATTTTTACTTTATTGTAACATATATCATACAATTATTATATTAGTGCTACCAGTATTATAACATCAATATTGTAGCTTATTTGTAACATTTGAACTTTTAATTTAGTGCAATATTTTGTGATTGCAACATTTTAGTGCAGTTTTCACTAACAAGTGCAATAATGTGTAGAAGAAGAAGAAGAATCAGAATGAGCTTTATTGCCAGGTATGTT
>NW_015551945.1:0-2445 GCF_001515605.1 Sinocyclocheilus anshuiensis | reverse complement strand
CTTTTTTTAAGTAAGCCCAACTAATTAGATTTTACAGTGTGTATTGAGTTCTGTTAACTTAAATCATTACAATTAGTTCAAATTAATAGACCTTGAAAAGTATATAGAACTTTCTGGTATTAATGAGTTGGTGAAAATGAAACTATTTAAGTTAGCTGAATTAATTTATTTTAATTTATACAAACTGTCTCTTTAAAGTTGCATCAACTTAAAATCTTTCAGCATAGCGATTTTGCATCTGATGTCATCCACATACACTGTAAAAAAATACTGTGCCTGTTTTAGGCTGTGCCAGGCAACTATTTGAATCAGCTTTTTGAGTATTTTGAACTCATTTTATTCTTGTTTGTTCAATTAGACTTTACATGTTTCCAACTTTCACTCTTAAAGGTGCAGTGTGTAAATTTGAGCGGTATCTAGCGGTGAGGTTGCGAATTGCAACCAACGGCTCAGTCCCCCGCTCACCCCTCCCTTTAGAGAAGCTACGGTGGCCGACACAGGTAAATATGTTGTCGGTAAAGACAACAGAGAGCAATGAGATTTATTTACAAAAGTAAATTAAGGAATTATATTTACTTAATCATTCAATAAATCGATGTTATTGCGAATGTTAATGTACTTGTTCATCATTGTGTCAGTGTTTGATTCGCAAGAACAGTGACGAAACGCGCTCTGTAGAGCAGTTTGTCCGTTTAGGGCTACTGTAGAAACATGGTGTCGACTTCCATGTAAGGGGACCTGTGGTGTATGTAGATAGAAATTGCTCAATCTAAGGTAAAACATAACGGTTAATTAAGTAAGGTCTTTATACACATTTGAAAACATAGTTATGTATATTATATTGCATTTCTGTCAATAGATTGTTGTAAATATTACACATTGCACCTTTAAGTAATGGCAACTCATTTTTTTTTAATGGATAAACTATAGTTTTAACGTTCATCAAATATAAACCTTGTTGTTTTTAAAAGTAATATTTACCAATTTCTCCTAAGCCACATATTAATTCATTTAAAAAAATGATTGTATATTTTTCTGTTATCTGTATTTAAATATTTCAAAATTTTTCTACAATAGTGTAATGAAACACTAAACAGGCATCTCAGAACAAAACATTTATTCACTTTACAATGTTACAACAGTGCAACAATGCAAAATACACAGTATCACTAACACTATTGGTAACACTTTAGTTTAAGGACCGATTAACTAGTTGCTTATTAGCATGCATATTACTAGCATACTGACTGTTTAAAGTATAGTATAAAGCACATATTAATGTATTCAACATATTAACAACCTCATACCTAAACTTAACAACAACCTTACTATTAAATTTATTGAGGGAAAACTCTTAGTTAATAGTGAATGTGTTCCCTAATTTTAAAATGTTACCACACATCCTATTCAGATGAATGTATTCACCTAAACATAAAACTGTTTACCTAGTTTTTATGATGGACTCACTCAGAATAATACTTCAAGTACTTTGTGTATATTGTGTTTTGAACAATGTTAACATATAAAATTCAATTACTTTAAACACATTACATCAGCAAATAAAAATGAATAGCATTCAATAGCGTTTTACAGTAAAAGTAAAAAGACAGTAAACTTTGAAACTTAAAATGTATGTTCTGCAGTCCACAATATCTTAACACCTACTACTACTAGCTGAGCACACTTCACTTGGGGTAGTTCACCCAAAAAAGACATCATAATTTACTCACCCTCATGTTGTTCCAAACTCGTAAGACTTTTGTTTATCTTCAGAACACAGATGAAGATATTTTTAATGAAATCTGAGAGGTGTCTGTCCCTCCCTTGACAGTTTATGCAACGACCACTTTGACACTTCAAAAAGGTTCGTAAAACGAATCCATATGAATTGATCAGTTTAGTCGAAGTTTTCTGAAGAGACTTGATCACTTTATATGATGAACAGATCTAACTTTGCTTTTATTCACATATACACATTCGTCAATGCAGTTGAAGGCAAATTGAAGCTCAAGCATGCTTGCTTGATACGTGTGAACCAATGAGGTTCATCCTTGTTTGTTATGCAGCACGTTTGAGCTTCTGCAGGAACCGATGAAGTTTGTTCTTATGTGTCAAGCTTGTTTATCTTCACTGATCAATGTTTATATGTGAATAAAAGGCTAAATTCAAACTGTTCATCATATAAAGCAATCATGGTTCTTCAGAAAATTTGAATTAAAAACTGCTCGATTATTAACTTTTTAAAGCATCAAAGTGGTATAGTTGCATGGACTACAGGAGGGACAGAAATCTGTCATATTTCATTTAAAATATGTTAATTTGTGTTTCGAAGATGAATAAAAATCTTACGGGTTTGGAGTGACAAACGAGTAAATTAGATTTTTCATTTCAGAGGTGTGGGATTGTTGATGGGAAGTGATTGGGTCTTCTTTGATTTGCAAGGCG